>NW_026925990.1:0-103625 GCF_032062105.1 Saccostrea cuccullata | reverse complement strand
CGGAAATTTTCCCGGTACGGGTTTGATTACTATGTGTTTTGTTTATGTTTCCGCCCAAGTCAATGTAGCAGCATTTTTACATGTGCTTGATCTATTCCTAGCCTCACAGGAGTAAGTAATTATCTAAATGTTTAAAATTTCATGAAAAATAATGTTTAGGACATATTTGAATTGTTTTATATCTATGATACTGTTAAATTCACTTGTCTGGATAATTTTTAGCGAAATGTCAGTGTGCTTGTTTTTGGTCATATACGAGAAATTATTGTCAATGTCAATTATTATGTTTTTTGGTAAATCTAGATGATATATTTGTCATATGTTTACTATTCTTTTTGAATTTACATTTATGATTCTTGTTTGTAGTTTTTTACCCTCTTCACGAGGTGGAATGTCAGTTCCAAAATAAATCTGGAAACATTACAAAATGTTTGCTTAATTTATGAAGATTGGGATGATACAAAACTTTTCTACTCTTGTTAACCATATCTAATCATCAGTTGGGGATGCCTTTCAAAGAAACAAGGAATTTTGTCCTTTACTTGGTCGTCAGTGCTACATGTATTTGAGGACGGTAAATTTCTTTTGGTTAGGAACGTGGAGTTCCTGTGAAGCTTCTTGCTTACACGGGACCTCGGTTTATACAGTCTAATCCAAGGGACCTGCACCGGTCACGGTAGCCTAGTGGTAGAGAGTTCGCTTCGTGATCGGGAGGCCCGGGTTCGATTCTCGATCGCGGCGCTGCGTCATACCTAAGACGTAAACAAGTGACTGTTCCTTCGCCAAGCGCTCGGCACTAGAAGTGAAAGTCACGGGTCTTTCGGATATGACCTTAAAAGCGTAGGTCCCGTGTCGCGGTAGGCCCTGGCACGATAAAGAACCCTCACTGCTCAATGGCCCTGAGTGCCGAGTATAGGTCTAAATTTGAAGCCCTTCACCGGCAATCGATGACGTCTCCATATGAGTGAAAAATTCCCAAGAGGGACGTTAAACAATATACAATCAATCAAGGGATCTGCCTTTTTGTCGTACATCTACAGTGGAATTTAAACTTATTAACTCCTTGATGCTCTAGCCATTGCTCCACATAGACAACTTCAAAGTTTATAAGATACAATTTATTACATGAGAAATTGTGTTTTAACTCAATCACAGTAACAGAAATTATTTGGGGGAAGGGGGGTTATAGTTAGCTGTTACTGGTATTGAATACCACGTGTGTTGCGTAATTTCATGTATGTGCTACATATGTTTTGTACAACCATACGTTAAACGTTCGTGGCATAATTAGCTGTGTATTTAATTTTGAAGCATTTGGGGGTCAAATATAAATCACAAAGTCATGTAGAGAGATATTTAACAAGCCTGAAGGAAAGACAAGCCAAGGTCAGAAAAAAAATATTAATGAATTTGACACAGAAAATCTTCCATTCAAGCTCTTCAGCGTGATGGATTGTTTTACAGATACATCAGGCACTTTACGGTAACGCCCCCTCCTCTCTCCAAAAAATCAACTTACCTTTCAAATGCATCTCCCATTTCTTATTTGTATTTTGGAAGTATATGAAATTGAATTTCTAGTCTAGTTTTGAAAATTTTATAGAAGAAGGGGAAACAGGTAAAACTAGATCTGATTTGAATTTCGAGTACTGAGTATAATAATTACGTTTAATTGCTATCAGCTTCTTTAATAACTAAAATATCTCACAATTTTAAAAATTCTTCAAACTCCATAATTTTCAAAGAAACCCATGAAAAGTTAGAACACCAGTATTTCAATTTTTTTCTTGGTACTGTATGTGTAATCAACATTAAATCATCATTTTTTTTAACTCTGTCTCTCTTTTCAAATAAACTTTTTTAAAAAACATTACGCCAAATTTTTATTCATTCCCAATTATCTCCCCTTGAATGAGGGCGCCTTCATTTGAACAAACTTGAATCTCCTTCACCCAAGGATGCTTTGTGGCAAGTTTGGTGGAAATTGGCCCAGCGGTTCTTGAGAAGAAGTCGAAAATGTGAAAAGTTTACAGACAGACGGCCTGCAGACAAAATGTGATCTGAAAAACGATGCAGACTTAGCCACAACAACGTGGATCTGTTTATTTATTTTAAACTAAGACATCAAGTATTGTTACTTTACTACTGGTACATAGTCCTGTGTTACTTGTTCAATGAGTTGAACTGTTTTCATACCAATACTGGGATACGTTATAGGGGAAATCAAACTGCTACTTATAGAATGCCCACAACTACTCCAGAGGGATACGTTATAGGGGAAAATCAGACTTCTACCTTTAGAATACCCACAGAAGAATTACTGCTACCTATAGAACTAACACCTGTATTTCAAAATTAATCTTATTACACAGCTTTTTAACATTAAATTTGCCTAAAGGGATACGTTATAGGGGGAAATCAGACTGCTACTTTTAGAATGCCCACAGCTACTCCAGAGGGATACGTTATAGGGGAAAATCAAACTGCTACCTATAGAATGCCCACAGCTTCCTAGAGGGATACGTTATAGGGGAAAATCAAACTGCTACCTAAATAATGCCCACAGCTACTCCAGAGGGATACGTTATAGGGGAAAATCAGACTTCTACCTTTAGAATACCCACAGAAGAATTACGATAGTTCGACAGCTACATTCCATAAGTTTCAAAGAAGTCAGAACTAACACCTGTACTTCAAAAGTAATCTTATTACTAATTATAACGTATGTGTAATAATTTTTTAACATTAAATTCGCCAAATTTCTTAAAATCAAACTTTTTTTTGCAGGAGACGGGTATCAAGTCCTTTGTAAGGAACGAAATAGACGGTAAGTAATGCTTCTTTATTTTTTTTTTTAAACCTGAATCGTGTTACCTTTAGTAACCTCCCCTGGATAGTATGTGTGAAGAGACTGCTCAGAGTGACCTTTGTTGCAGTCTGCCTGATTTTAAGGAAATAAACAGATATTTGGACAACTTATTCATTGAAAAATACAATTATTATATTAGAACTTTATATATGGGAATGATAATACATGTAATCATTTCCATCCTGTCCTCCTAAATGAAACAACCCCTTGATTGTAGTGTTTTTTTTTGGTATTATTATGAGAGGGTTAGTTAATATCGGAATAATTTCAGAGCTGAAAGAATGGATTTTGCAGAGGGAGGCGGCGGCGGCGGCGGCAGCAGGTAAGAATATGTAATATTAACTATTATGAGACTGCTATATAACATGTTTAAGAATCCTGTCAGCAGCAAACATCTCAGTATGGTAATGGGGGAGTTATTGGTGTCCTGCCAGAAAAATGATTTTTCTTTTTACGTGAATAAGTTGATTATGCAGAGAGAAAGGGATTGGGGTGGGTTAGGGAAAAGAAAACTTTTAAAATTCATAAATCCTGTTTTGTGGAAGGTGGTTTGGTTAGAGACCAAATTTGTTTAATGCCCACTTCTGTCATTTTTAAGTTTCCTTATATAACCAGAATTTTTAGAGGTGGTGGGCAACCATTCTTGCAAAAGATAATTCCTATAGTATGAGTATTGTTTGAGGAGAAAAATTCCCCCCCCCCCCCCCGTTCCTATATGATTGACCTTAACCCAGCAATTAATATAATTTCATCCCCTACCCAACCCATTGCCAGACAGGGGTTGCAGTATGGGGTTACATTTATTAAAGATCTGATTTACATAATTTCATGCATAAGTACATGCGCGAATGCAGTAACAAAACATGGCATCTCTGGAGAAGAAGAGACGCGTGGATATCTTTTTGAAATATGCGAACGCCGCTCATTTGTTATGTCTTGCAAATGAAAAGTTGACAGATGCAGTTAAACTATTTCCTCTGATGATAAAAATCTGTCCTTGGGTTTTGGAAAGTAAGGTGCGAGACAGAAGCATACAAGATAACATTGATTTAATCATCAATTGTCGCCCGGAAAATATATAGAGTAAACAATGAAAATGAGTCTTGATCAACAAACGCTTCAATGTGTGTAGAAAGGCAAGCGTCTAATTGATGAAGACGATTAATTGCAAATATTTTTTTAAAAGCTTGTAGTCGGATAAAAATTAATCAAAAATGTTGGCTGCATAAAATATAAATTGAAGTTAGACACACGCATCGTTTAGATTTAAAAATTTATTAATTTTTAATTTTAAAATATAAAACACAAACTGTGCAGAGTACGTTTTTATCCGAGAAGTAAAATTCGATGTTCTAAAAAAAGGGACCTGTCGTTGTTTCGATAATAAATGATAAGTTACTATATATATTAAATATGAACAACACTTATTTTTAAAGATTCACTTTATGAAAGTAAATATATCATGTATCTCGTAATTTATAAACGGAAAGAACATTATGATTAACAATCTTTAAAATGTTTAGAAAACCTGTAATTCTACATAACTACTCCCACCCCAATCCCCATACACCAACACTTAAACTGCAATAAGCCCTTCTAGTGCTATAACGTTCAATATGTTTACCGACTACACGACAAAATTAAGTTCAATTACTTTTTTAGACGAACACAGCTTCCAGTACATTGAGTGACCGTATGTTAAACACAGGGAGTTCTGACGCTGATTTGTTTGGCGTCGTATTTCAATCAGAGATGACAGAAGGGGTGGGCATAACTGTATTGCTCTATACACTTATTTTTTCGATATCATATTTATATAGGAGACAAGAGGAGCCCTATTTTGACTGGGAAGTACTTCTCTACACCAGACAGAGACAAAGACAGGAGAAGTGGTGGAGGCTGGAGTTCTATCGATCGTAACTAGCACAATGGACTCCTATACTGAGCTGCCAGGAATTTGCTTCTCTACAGGAATTTGTTAGAGATGTCACTTCTCTACCTCTGACAGGATAACGACAGGTAGAGGGGAGATAACACTGTATTTATGGAAATAACGAACAGTATTCAATCTCAACCCATTAAACAAATATACAAAATAAGAGCACACAGGGAATTCTGTTTTTATCAGAGGTGTATCAGGTGCCATGGAGGAGTGAACCATGCCAGTACATTATAACACAGGTGTGCTCGTTGTCATAATCAGAAATAACGGAAAAAATCCGTGGTCAATTCAGTGTTTAAATAATGGACTAACAATTGGTATGAAAAACATTATGACACTGTTTTTATCAGAGGTGTAAGCTGAATCTATTGAACCATGACCAGTACATTATAAACACAGGGAATTCTGTTTTTATCAGAGGTGTAAGCTGAATCTATTGAACCATGACCAGTACATTATAAACACAGGGAATTCTGTTTTTATCACGGGTGTAAGCTGAATCTATTGAACCATGACCAGAACATTATAAACACGGGGGATTCTTGGAGTACTTCATCACCTGAAGCAGATATAACGAAATGGAGAAAATTTAACAGTGCTGTCCTATGTGTATTTATAATTATCTTTCTAAATAAGAGACGAAACACGAAGTTATAAATATAGTAAAATTCATTACTTAAACTGTGCATAACATGTGCGTGGCAAACAGTGAAAAGAACGTAAGTATTAATATCTCAAAAACAGCAACCCAAATATATAAAATTCATAAATTCGGACAAGCAGATGGAAAATTTGAGGACAAATCGCACAGGGACAAATGACAGTGCTATTGGTAAACACAAAACTTGCAATAATGTGCCTCTCTACGCATATTCAATCTGGAAACCGACTTTTCATATACATCAACATTTATTTCAAAAAGTTATTTGCACAGGCACATCTTCCAGGACAATTGGAGACAGAATGTTAGACACTGGGAATTCTAGCGGGAATTCTAGCACTGATTTTTTCTGGGATGTTATTCATGTCTATGATTCACTTCTCTACCAAGGACAGATATTACGACGGGAAAAGTGGAGGTAACTCTGCTGCTTTAAGGGGCAGCGACTGGAACAGTACATACCGGTAATAAAAACGGAAAATAATGACAATTATCTTACTGGGATGTACTTTACTTCCTTAGGCAGAGATAAAGACAGATGGAGAATATGTCAACTGTGTGCTGTGTGAGATAAAATCAACATAGTTTGCCAAACTTATTCCATTAAATTTGTCATTGCTAATCAGGTCTCCTCTTAAAAGTCCAGTTCTTATTGCAGATCATACCCAGACTAAGTTTTCCATTAGTATTTATCTTTGTCAAATGTTGATGTTTGATTTTTAGCTCTACTGGTCAAGACAGAAATTACTTATGCGATAAAGTGCGTCCGTCGTCCGTCCGTCTGTCTGTCTGTCTGTCTGTAAACAATTTTTCCAAATGCTACCCCTCCTACAGTTTTGGTCCGATTTCAATATACCTTGGCACACAAGTAGACTACACTAAGATACATACTTCTGTGCATCGTTTTTTGATTTCGATGAATGGTGTTGCCGTGGTTACTAAAAATAGGAATTTCTGTGAAATTCTTTCGAAATGCTACTCCTCCTACAGTTTTGGTTTGATTTCAATATAACTTGGCACACAGGTAGAATACACTAAGATGCATAATTCTGTGCATCGGTTTTTGATTTCGATGAACGGTGTTTCCATGGTTACTAAAAATAGACATTTCTGTGAAATTCTTTCAAAATGCTATTCCTCCTACAGTTTTGATCTGATTTCAATATAACTTGGCACACAAGTAGATTTTACTAAGATACATAATACTGTGTATCGGTTTATGTTGTTGCCCTGGTTACTAAAAATAGAAATTTCTTTGAAATTCTTTCAAAATGCTACTTCTCCTACAGTTTTGGTTTGATTTCAATATAACTTGGCACAAAAGTAGACCACACTAAGATACATAATTCTGTGCATCGATTTTTTATTTCAATGAACGGTGTTGCCATGGTTACTAAAATAGAAGTTTCTGAGAAATTCTTTTAAAATGCTTCTCCTACAGTTTTGGTCCGATTACAGTATAATTTTGCACACAAGTAGACTATACTAAGATACATAATTCTGTGTGGTTTTTATTTTGATGAGTTTGACAAAATTATTTTTCCATTTAATTGCTGTTTTAAAGTTTCAAATAACAACTGCTACTTTTCTCTTCCTTTGTTTTAAGTTTAAACCAGTAGAGCTACAGTCTTGACAGAGACTTCTGGTTTTTCATGATTTCAGGTCTCTCAAATGTTTGAGAAGATGGAACCAACCATCCGCAGGTAAACAGTTGTGTTGCATCTTGGTCCCAACGACCTTTCCCGTGGTTTATCTGTGAGGACCATGCTGAGGGAGTTACAGGCCCTGGCCAGCAGTATATGGACGACTAATTATCTGACAACATCCTCCTGTCCGGCGTGCTACAAAAAGCAGAGAACAACTTCCAAGGGGTCATGCTGAGACCCGATTTCCTGAGGGACTTCAACGCGAGGGCCAGCAAACAGAACCAATATCTCTCCTTCTTCTCATCAAGATTCCATTGACGATACCAGACATTCATGCAGCACACGGAGATTCCACGACAGCTCGTTGTAGAAATGGGTTTACATCTGAGCTGGAAGGGTACCAGCACCGTCATTGGTAATATCGAGAGGACCATTGAGCACCTGGACCTCGAATCACCACCAGCATCTGCTTATACAGAACAGCTCTCCTTTCCACACCAATGGCGAAGACGCCGACCATAACCATCAGCAAGGAAGAGGATTGGCCGAAGCTAGCCACAGCTCGGTCATAAGATTCTATCTTGTCTTGTTTTTCTCCTCCTCCAGTCACTGTATCTCATCCCCTTGTCACTTTAAATATTATTTCGATAGGATAACAGCTAGATAAAAGCTGTATCAAATTTATTGAAATTTGTACAAGTAAGTACTTAGCATTGATGTGTGGCCATTTTTTTTTAATATATTCGATCAGTGCTTACTATCAGTTCAAGATATATTACTGTAGTCAGCGGCGACTCACACAAATTGTTCCAACGAAAATAGTTCCATCGTGATAAGTAGATACAACATTATTGTTTATGATAAGAATAATGCTGTGTATGTCATACGTAAAAGAAACCAAAATTAACGTAATTTTTTTTCTGCAACATCACCTTCCCCCCGAAATGCAAATTAAAAATATTAATATTCCTACGCTCGCTCCCTTCTCCCTCATCAGCTTTTTATTAATTTATTTGATAACATAGAATATCTAGGTCATTCTTCGATTGAAATATTTTAGCCGATGAATTGATTATACTTTATCAACAGTTGTATTGATTTCATGTTAATTTTTCGTTAATTATCGTATAGTTTTAGAGAAAAAAATGAATCATTTTGTATGTGTAATATTAAATGACGGAATTGTCAATTTCTGGCCTGATTCTGCTCGTGTGTAGACTGTGTAGGGAGAGTAGTGATAAAATATGTAGCAAAACCCGAACCGGGTCGGAGATTTCTCAACTGAAAACTGGGCTCTTGTTGAAGTTCAGCATATTATGTTATATAGAATTTGAATTATGCAAGTAAGTTCCGGGACGAATAGAGTAGTATATTTCAGAATTTTTTTTAAATGGTTTTAGTTTAGAATTTCCCGGCCCGGCCCTGATTTTTTTTAATTTAATAATTTATTGCAGATGCAAAATGTTAAGAACCAAATATACTGAAAAGTTTAGCAGGGATTGTATAATTTTTATTAATCAGACCTGTTCATATGATCTAATTAGGTAAAAAAAAGTTGTGTCTGCCATCATAACTTCTCGGCAAAACAAAACGTGTTTCTTCGAGGTAGCTAGATGCGTTTGACAACTCCATTGCACGAAATCACAGGGAGCTATGAAATTGCTTTGTTTTATCAGTAAACCATTACCTCCATATAAACCTAAGAAATACGTTGAATTTATATATCTGGGGATCCATAACTTCTCTAAATCTGTGAATTAATCGCTATATCCATGTTCCTACTAAACGAGTTTTGCTGTTTACAGTTTATCTTAGAAAACCAGATAGCCATACAACATATGATTGATCCATACATCCAAATGGTTGCTAGATCTCTCTGATTTAGGTGCAACACAAGCAATTTACTTTTACAATAACTGATTTCTTTTTAACAGAAGCCAAATAGTCAGCTCCTAGTGCTCTCTGCGGAAGAGTTTGAAGAACCTGTAAGTTGAGCACAAGTAATTTAAGGAAGTCTTAAATAATAATGATCATTATCAAGTAGCTGCATTAAATTACTTTCTTATATTCAATACAGCATTATTGTCAAATAATAGCATTTATGTAATCATGTGATTTATGGTACCAGGTTTTTGTTTTCTTAAAATCGAAACATATCATATGTATGTGTATTTGGCGTCTATCGGGGAATTAGCCAAACCTGTGTACCTTAACCAATCAGAAGCGTGTATTTTCTTGTGTCTCAGAATAGCGCCACTTCACTGAGTTAGAGGGAAAACAAAAACACGTTAAATTTTTCTACTAAAGAAATCACCATGTTTTCCTGTGGAATTGTAAGATTCCTATAGTAGACCATCAGTAAATAGCTTTATCTGGATTCTAGTAGACCTAGACAGTGAAGTAAGTTCTTATTGGTTACTTTTTAACGAATCCAGGATTCGACAGCTCCGTCCAAAAAGCCCACAACACGATGGCGGAAGGTGCGAAGGTTCAGGTTCGAATCATGGGACATTCATACATTCGCCGGTTAGGTGAATTTATCGCAGCTAATGAAAACTATGCTAATTTACAATTAGATAATACACGATATTTTGTGGACTTTCAAGCTAGAGGGGGGCTAACCTTTCAACGTCTAGCACAGTGCGCGGAATTCACTAATTTCTCCAAACCTCCCCCCGATGTGTGCTTTGTGCAAATGGGCGGCAACGATTTATGCCGGGTACAACCCCACAAAGTGGTGACAGATTTACTTTCATATGCCCAATATTTACGTGACGGCGTGGGAATCAAAAACGTTATAGTGGGTCAATTGTTACGTCGACAGCCATGGGCGACCAGACCAGGGTATAACGAAGACGTCATTTGCAAGGTTATTAAATTTATATAGTAAAGCAAGAAAAAAATAACCTTCTAAAATCGCAGACCCCTCCTGGTAAACAATTTGTGTTAAATTGGTATGAAAAGTCAAAAGTTTGAAGTATTAGAGACAGATACTCGATGTAATAAAATGCTTTTATGACAAAATGTGTTTTGGCTATCATTGTAAGCAGAGTTATCTTCTACTTTAAAAATGTTTAAGAGTTCTCAGTTTTGGAAGTGAAACTGCTTCAGAAATAGTACTGCACGTAAGAAACCAGAATCGTAAATTAAAATAGCCAGGAAACGTATAAAAATTTCGGACCAGACACTTTTCAATTTCATATTATGAAAGTGATTTGGTCATTCAGGCAAGTAAGATGTTAAAATGGGAAGTATCAAGCAACGGTAACATTTTCTATTGAAAATTGTGTTGACTCTTTCAGCTTTTCACGATCTGAGATGAACGATTTGCTTTTACAGAAGCCTTCCTAAGGATCTATCAAAGCATTCCTTCATCCGCTAAAGCTGAAATCAGCTGAACTGACATCATCCCTGGAGAAAGATGAAAAGATGACTACACCAAGAAAAGGAAAAGAAAGTATATATCTCATTGTGATATTTTTTTTTGTATAACCATTTCTCACAAAAAAAGACTAATCTTTTAAAAATCTTACGAAAGTTAGGTGATCCGAGTTTATGAATAGGAAATAAAAATATTTTTTCTATATATTCAAAGGCCTAATGCATGACGAATCTGACGAAAGTGACAGTAATCAGTCCCCAAGTCCTAAGGAAGAGGCAACAACTAGTTCAAGGAAATCACCACTGCCTGACATGTCCTTAACCCAGCAAAGTACTTCACCAGTCTGTAGAGATCACAAAGGAGATCACTTCTAGGAACATCCCCCCAATCTAAAAGTGATGCTCCTGTAACAGGTACATGGATTTAAAAAAGGAAAGGAAAAAATTCCATATCTCTAATCTAGAGGAAAAAAAGCTTTATGTGCTAATGTGAGCCTTTGGTATAAATATATCAAGAAAGCCTTCCGAGTTGGCGGGAGACTATTGTAAGCCTTTGTATAAATATAAAGAGTAGGCCTTCCGAGTGGTTGGAGTCTGCTGTGAGCCTTTGGTATAAATATATCGCCATATCCATCTTACAATTTCGCGCACATATTTCTAACTTTTCAAATATTTCATCTATCATGCCAAGAAAAATAATTTCCCTTGTAGCGTAGGATAACAAATGATCCACAACAAAGTTTTTTTTTTTGCGGTACACTTTCGGACTGGCCGAAAAGATGAGGTATCGGGTTTCGGTTTTGAAACTTGCTGCAAATGTGAGAAACACATCAACAGAGATGCTCCCTTCAGAGGCACCGTCAACAACAGCAGCATGTATGGGACCAAATGCCTGTCTGAAGAGAAGCCCTACGGAGACTATAACATTCTTGGCATTTATTTATGATCATTATGGAGTTTTATTTGAACTCTTTAAAATCATTAGCGAAAGAAAAAATGGGTCTACACTTTTAACATTTTTCCCAATTGTTGCTCAGGTGGCACATGAATAATTTAAAGTTTACACTACTTACAAGTATGTATTTCAATGATTTCTACAAAATACCAATCCGGCTGAGCAATCATTTGGAGTATTCGGTTTGAATGATATTTAAATGTAAAGGCAATCCACAACTGGACCATGTTTACGTTAATATATAGAGATCAAAAGAAACTTATTGAAAACGATTTTATTAATGATTTACACGCTGTTGATTGTAACTCGCTACGGTCACTATCCGACGTAGATAGTATGTGAGTTGTTGACAAGCATATGCCCATAAAAGAACGACTTATTCGAAGCGATTCGGAAAAATGGATAAATGATATCCTTCACCTTCGGACTTTAAAGACTTGTGATCAATCCGATTGGATACAATACCGGGCGGCGAGAAACAGGATAGTTACTGTAATAAACGATGCAAAACGTGAGTTTGTGGAAAATGCAATTAATCAAGCCAACACAAAACCAACGGATATGTTGAGAGAATTAAAGCAATTTTTTTACAAATGAAATCAGCATCGGCTTCACCATCATACTTAGAAGTGAATGGCAAATCAATTTCCAATGTAAAAAGACATGGCCAAAATCATAGAAATGCTTGTTTTTAACTCTTTATGAGTATTTGAATAATAATAATCTTTTATCTGAACTTCAATCTGTTTTCAGGCCAAAGCATTCATGTGAAACGGCCTTGCATAAAATTATTGATAAATGGTTAAACAATGTAGATAATGGCAATTTAACTGGTGTTCTTTTTATAATTGATCTTAGTAAAGTCTTTGACACTGTAAATCATGCAGTATTGTTGCAAAAACTTTTGTCATATGGCATATGTCAAAGATCTTTGAACTGGTTTCAGTCTCATCTTCGTGGAAGATCACAATGTATTAGATGGAAAAGTGTCTTTTCTGATGAAAAAGAAGTTACAATAGCAGTGCCAGAGGGATCTATATGGGGCCTTTATTTTTTTATTTTATTTGTAAAGGATTATCCAAAATGTCTGAAGCACTCAAAAAGATATATTTAAAAATTCACAGAATTTTTTCAAGTTCCAGTGGTTTGGTCTTTGAACTAAAATTAATTGAAATCCACATCCAATTTAAAATGCTTCAAACCAATTTTCTTTAGCGATCGCCGTAGTGAAAAACAAAGGAAAAAGCAGGCCGTTGCGGCTGCAGCACAGAATATGGCTGCCAAACTCTATTCTGATATGCATGTAAGAAGAGAGTTAGTTGCTCCCCAGGTTCTTCAGCCCTGAATGGAACTATCAGTGGTTAATCAGATCCCTCAGCCCACTGCAAGGTCATCAGTGACTACCAAGATTCCTGAACCCTTTGTTGATCAACCGGTCATTGCTGGGCCACGAGTGGTACCTCAGTCTTTTTTCTGAGCAACCAGACACTAATATGATCCGTCAGGCCTCGGCAAGCTCATTAGTGCCTCCCCATATCCCTCAACCCTCTGCAAGGTCATCAGTGCCTTCCCAGATCCCAAAGCCTTCTGCAAGGTCATCAGTGCTTCCCCAGATCCCTCAGCCTTATGCTAATCCACCAGTCACAAGATCCATCAGCCATGTTCTGAAAGACAGGGTGCTCCCCAGTCTTGTGCTGAGCAGCCAGACAGACACTAATAATGTGATTGTCCCTCAGTCTTGCACTGTACCATCAGTGGCTGGTCATGTCCCTCAGTCATCCGCTGATAGACAGGTCACTGATGAGGCCCTTAACCTCTCTGTGGATAACCTATGGTAACTTCACATATTTCCCGCGGCTATGAAAGGTCACCAGAGGCTTCCCAGATCCTTCAGCCATCTGCTGGTTTACAAGTCAATGATCAAGCAGTGCTACCTTCTATGAGGTTACCATTGCAGCCCTAGGGTTCCTGGCTTTCCAAGAAAATTTGGGTTTTTGGAGAATGACGACCAAAAATTAGGTCACGGTGACCTACTTTTGACATTTTATGGCTTTATTTAAATATCTCAGGTATTTATTGACTTAAAGTCATCATACTTTCTCAGTTGATGCATCTTGGGTTTTCGGAGAATGATGACCAAAAAGTGCAAAATAATATAGACTTAAAGAATTATTCCACTTTACCCTGTGGTGCATAGATAGGTCGTAAGCCACGCTTGCCTACATTTTAGCTGTATGTGAAAAACATGACTGAAGTAAAAAAAAAAGGAGAATTTCTGAAAAAAAAAGTCCGTCCCATGTCGGTTTTGTCTCTTATTTATATCAAGAAGCTGACCCTCTGGCGGATAAATGTTGGTGTGTTGGGATAGTTTTCATAAAATAATAAAGTGCCGCGCCACAGCATGATACGCCCGTCAAAAAATACCATTTTTTGAACAGTTTAGGTGCAAGAAAAATCACATCAACCTTGATTCTCAGATTTCGATGATTTTTCCATTCCTTAAAATATTTATCCATCCCCTGTGATGTAGGCATCAATTATAATAAATATTACATCACTAATAGATTTCTGTGCAGGTTGTGTTAGACCTTGTCAAATGCTTAATCTATACCAAATTAATTTTGAAAAGAAAAGGCTGGCCATCAAATGACATATGTTTTAATAAACTGACCAGCAGTTCTTGTCTAATCCCCAAAGAGTACAGATAAGACTGAGACAGCTAGCCTTCCTACATTGAACTCATTAATTAATCTTTAACTGGATGCTTGTCTACTCATTACTACCAAGAGATGAATGGGTCTGCACTATCTTTTTTAAAAACATATAAAATGCTCAAAGATTTTTTTTTGGTTGAGATTTGATGTCCGACAGGTTTTAATATGTAATTCATATGGACATGCTGATTCCACCCCACCCCATAAAATTAGTTTTTAAATTAATAATATTACATAATATCAGATTAGTCTATTATGCAATATCAAATTAGTTTTAATTACTTTTCATCAAATTCATTTTAAAACTTAAGCTAGTCAACAAGAGCTATTTTTAATCAAACAGGCTTACCCATTTGCCAAATACTCAAGGGATATAGATAACACCAGTGTTCTGTCAGTTAGCTCCTCGCACTCAAATCCCATTAATTTCTCTCTAATTTTACATGCAATTTTCTGTTATCAAAATTCTTCTTGACCAGTGCTTGATAATTACACTCATGGGAGAGGCAGGATTTCTCTGACATACATTATATTTGTTATAGATTGCTGTCAAGTATATGCTTAAAAAAAGTATTTTCTTGATTTAACACTTTTTTAATAAGAACAGTGCAATACTCTTACATAATTTGGGATGTGTAAATGAATAGTAAAAAGACACATTTTTTTTTAAATTCACTTAAATTAAATGTCACAGTGATCTTGAAATAGGTCGCGACACACCTTCTACCTAAGATGCATAAACTGGCCAAGTTTGATGATTGTAGGTCTTATAGTTTTCTAGTTGTGGGCCTGAAAGGATTTTTCCTTATTTGGCTATAACTTCTTAATTGAAGGTCAGAGCGACCTACTTTTTGTGCGCGACACACCTTCTACCCAAGATGCATCACATGACAATGTTTGATAATCCTAGGCCTAGTAGTATTAAAGTAATGAGCCGGAAACGAAAAAGCTAACAGACAGACGGACGGACACGAAGCCTATAACATAATACGTCCCGTCTTAAGACGGGCGTATAAAAAGGGTTTCTTAATTTAAACCTTTCCCCTTCACTAGGTTGGCCTTGCAATTCAGTTTGTTTATACAAAGGTTAATGTTGAAATTTGTATTTTCGTAACAACTTACACGAGGTTTTGAAAGAAGGTATAAATACGCTCCAAAATTATACTAAGCAGAATCCCAAATGGGAAAATAGGTTAGTGTTCAAAAATAGTCTAAAACCACTACTGACAATGATGTTCAGAGGTAAATTCCTATTATAATTTTTAAGAATTTTATAAAGTACGATTTGATAATGAGCCCTCTATAGCAGACCTCCTAGTTACTGCCGGAATACCGTTTAATTCTTGATCTTACAGACTACGGTCACGTGTCGAAACTTTTTCAAGCCCTCGATACTTCCGAAGCAGACGATATGATGAGTAGCAAAGCACGGTATTTCTGTGATGCCGAGGGCTATCACAAGGAAATGGGGATGATATGGGTATGTGGCATTAGTCAAGTTTTTCCCTTTCCCAACGCAGAAAAAGTAGCAACGCACCCAAATGTAGGCGAGCGTGGCTGAGTTTGCTGCGGCGGAAAAATTACGACCCACCTATGCACCACAGAGGAAAGTGGAATACTTCTTTAAGTATATTATTTTGCACTTTTTACTAAATATTCGTATTTCAGTACATAGAGTACTATTGTTTTCATGTTTAGGTATGTTCCAGACATTTTGGAGATGGCAGTCTGTCATTTCTTTTTAGATTTTGCAGGGTTGAGAAGGAAAACAATATCAATTAGAAATAACAAATAAGCTTATTAACACAAATAAAAACAAAATTATATTCAAAAACACTCACTCTCACATACCAGCTCACACACCGGACATGAAATAGATATGAACTGTTAACTCGGTTTTAACCAAATCTGATACTTTTCATAATAACGTTTAATATTATTAGCAACAACGTTGATTATATAAGTATCAGAAAAGAAAGCTTAATTAGTGGAACAGTATAACAATACATGTCCACTACAGTTATCATTGCAAGAAACACCATGCTAGAGATATTATACAGCTAAAATATTTTAACTTAATTCGGGTTGGACCTCTGATGAGTGGCAGACCCTGGAACATTCCTAAAATGTGCCCGAAACACCGATTCAGGTGTCAGGTCCTCTTCCGTCGGCACACGTGGTGCCGGGTGACAACTATATCTCACACGTTGATCTTGGTACCTCGTACCCCTTGCCATCCTCCCGTGTATCGATTTGGAATCCATTTTCGATCTGTGTGCTATGTCGGTTGAGGCATGTGTCACTAGTATTGGTGTTCCGGGCACACATTCTATTCAATCACTTCTTCAACAAACATAACTTTCTAAATCAAAATAGTAAAATATCATTTATTACATGAACTCCTATCATTTTGTAAAGTACTTGCGCCATATCTCGCCATATATCTGCCAGAACCAAACTAAATACAATGCACAGGACAGAGCGAAATATACAATGTACAATCAATACATATGATAGAGTATTTTTTTGCAAATAAAGCTTGTGCCGGTCATCTCATTAATTTAATCAAAATCGAACATTCATAAACACCTGTATGGGATACAAAAACCTTAAACAGCCATTTCTCAGGCATTCGGTTCTAACAAACCGTAACTCACACCAATCCCACAATTTCACGTGGATGCTCATAAATCCAACTCAACACCTATATGCAGCTCGTTCACATTTCAAAAGCGTGGAATTACGCTTAAGAGGAAGGTATTGTTTTAGCTTTATTGTGCCCTAAAAATGTAATGACATCAAAAAGTTTTGAAACTGGCTTAAGTATTAGTTAAATAAATCACTATCATAAATCAGGAAAGAATATGGCATGAAGGTTTACCATTCTGCTAATATGACGTAATTAATGTGAAGCATTTCTCTATTTTCAACAGAAAAAGACTCAAAATGGCACATTTCAAGGGTGATTTTCCTTTAGAAAACAGTGTCCACAGCCATCGCCCACATTCATTTTTTGATATTTTGTGCAAAATTCAATAACAAATAACATATCTCAAGATCTTTGTGGGCGATGCCTGTGGACAATGTTATCTGAAAGAAAATTTCATTAAAAATTGGTGTCTTCTGCAACTTTTTAAGAAAATACGGGAAAATGCACATGTTCATGACGTCATAATTAGCATTTAAAAGCACATGTGAGAAAAATGATTTATATGATTTTTTTGCATTGAATTTCAATTATTTAAAAAACATAAGTTTTCAACTTTTACACCAGTTTCATTTTTTAGAAAATCACAGGACAAAATTTGTATGGAAACCATACCTTCTTCTTTAGACGTACCCCCACAAAACTACAAAAACACTTTCAATAAGAACCAAGTGTCATTCAGAATTCTCAATTCACAACAAATGTCCTCAGGTCTCCGTAAATCCACTACAAGCAGTTTTATCCCTTCAATTTTACATTGGAATATGGCAAATATGGACAACAATGACATGGAGACTGACAATCTCGATTTGACACAAAGCTACTCTACACCGGGCCAAAAACAAAAGGACACACCACCCGACTACGATGGGTGTTGCTAAAACGCGGAACGGAAAACGGAATGTATTATTTTGGATTAAATCATTTAAAATGCACAAATTTTATCATAAATGATATATCTTGTACACATTCAATCCCCCACTATTAAATAAAAGTTGAATTTGTCATGCTCATCTCTTATTTACGAAAATCGCTAACATAGCAGTCACCTAGAATCGAATTTGAAAAGGGGGCGGGGGTAAACGATTTTGAAAAATATTTGACAAGTAAAAACACAAAAAGAAGACAGTTGTTTGATTCAGTAAGGACATAAAACACAAAAAGAAAACAATTGTTTGATTCGGGCGGGGGATAAGTTTCAACTTCAACATCTTTCAGTACAATTTTTTTTTACACTAGCTTACTACATTAATTACATTCACAAAAAGTGTGGGGATGTGAACTTGAATGAACATTTCCGTGGTATAAAGGTTATGACTGGGGGAGGGGGGGGGGCAATATATCTAATTGAACCATAAGAAAAATAATATGTAAAAGAAATATTGATTACGTTTAGTGCAAATCTTAACGGCAAGCTAGAATAAACATCTCTTATACACACTGGTTGTTAAATTTTATTCAAAATAGAGTCGTTTTCTGGATAGACAAAGTTGGAAAACTTTCATGTGGAAGATATAATGCAGAATCTTTCAATTTAAATTTGTTTGTTTTTTGTTTAAGGTACATATGTGTGTATGTTGTGCGGGGGGGGGGGGGGTGTGTTTATGAATGACCCCGTAAAAAAATCCCCCTCATCAGGAAGGTTTTATAAGCTGTGAAACGTCTGAACCCCGCCTCCTCCCTTTTTCATCATTCGCGAATTCGACACTACGTGCGTAATCTGAATATCATAACTAGTTATTGTTATCTTAACAGACATTGACATTGGAAACAAATTGAAAGAGGGGGTGGGGGTGAGAAAAAATTACAAACATACAACAAATTGGACGAGCAAAAATGGGGAACATTTCCTTTGCCCAAACACTAAAATCCAATTTTTGTGTGTTTGCATAGGTCTTAGCCCCCCCCCCCCCCCCCCCCCCCATTTTTTTTCCAAAAAACATTTTTATATATTTAAATTTTTTTTTTTGGGTGGTTGCCCCCCCCCCCCCCCCACTTTTATTTTTTTGCTTGCCAGGTTTTTTTTTAGGTATATTTTTTTTACACTTAGCCCCCCCCACCTTTCAATTTGCTTCCGACGCCAATGGTTTGTATGTGTGTGAGGGGGGGGGGGGGGGGGGGTCGAATTTCAGTACCATTTAGTATGTGTGTATGTCTCATGAATATATAATAGTTTACAATAAGTTTTTATTAGAAGTGACTTTTACAGCAAGAATATTTCTAGTTTTTATTAGAAGTGACTTTTACAGCAAGAATATTTCTCTTTATCTGATTTATATCGAATCTATGTTATATGCTTGACAAAAATTTTCCGTTTTCCGTTCCGTTCCGCGTTTTAGCAACACCCCACTACGATAGTGATCCTGATTTGGATTTAAATGAGACAACACTCATCTTATCAGCGAGTAAAATTGAAGAATATCAAAAATCGGTAGAGAGAGCACTATCAAGGAAGTTGACACGCTAATGTTTAAACGACACAAAATCGCCACCGTTAAACATTGCATAGACCAGGTGGACAATGATGCGAAAAATCCCAATCTACCCGCCTTCCTTAGCTTTCAGATTAATTTTACAGCAAGCTGTGATGAAGTCAGCCAGGAGATATTTAAGGGTATCATCAAAGACCTCCATCAAAAGGGGCTCCTCAAATTTATAAGCACATTACAAGAAAAATGTGCATAGATCATCCGGGAAAAGAAGTGACCGAGACCAAAAACAAATTAGCGATAAAGGATTGTGAAGCGGGCACTCACCGGGCGGGGCTTAATTCTTTTCTGACCTGGAAGTCCTCAAACAAAAGTGGACTAAGAAGATAAATCAATACAAAATGCGTGCATCCGCGAGATACAACGAGCAGAGACGCCCAAGGGCAAGCCAGCCTAGACCATGGTCTAGAGGACGTGACAATGCTCAGAGAAGCTCTAGGACCACCCAACCGTCTATTATCCAAGAACTAAGAAAATTGACCAAAATGCTACAAGATCCAACTCATACGTGACATGATTAGTTACCTGTCATATAATCGATTGTGATGGTTGTACGCCGCATCTTACCTGTATATACACAGGACAATTGATAATGTTGGACTTATACATATGGTAAGGTCTACCGCCATATCAAACTTATGTACCATTTGAACAAGAAACATTTATTGTACATTGAGTATATATACTTAAAACCAACATAATTTGTACTATGAAAACCTTAACATATTAAAATATATGTACAGTCATAGCTATAGTCATAGTCTATCACCATCTTCAACTTCAGGTACGGTTTGGCGTAGCTTTGGCGCAGAAGAGGCGTAAGATATTATCACCATAAGTGAGTTGCACATCGAGAGCACAGGCACCTGACGTTACTTAATTTCTTTTAACCCCTGGACATTTCCTAAAATGTGCCCGAAACACCGATTCAGGTGTCAGGTCCTCTTCCGTGGGCACACGTGGTGCCGGGTGGCAACTATGTCTTACACGTTATGGGATAAAAGGGAAAGTCAGCAGAAGGTCAGTGTAGTTGGAAAGGTTTGGCCATAGTAGATCGAGTTTGGCGAGTGATTTTTAATATCTGCAAGGGTTTGCGCCCTTCTGGTTGCACTGGCCGTAAGTTTAGACCTCAAAAGAATATGGTTGCAGGGAATTTATTTTACGGAGTTTCAGACGAAAATACAAGTGGATGACCTACTTCGAAAATCCAAGATGGCGGTCTCGATGGGTACCTTGTTTATCATTAGGTATGGGTATATATTTTTTTATGAAAAGAAAAATAAGTAACGTCAGGTGCCTAAGATCGAGAGTGGTATGTTTATTTAATGGTCTATACAGATGCAACAAATGTGAATCCGACTATAGCTACAACAGGAGTTCAGTTAATTCTGCACATTTCACAAGAAAAATAGAACAATAAAAAGATGTTTAATGATATGGCTGAACAGTTCCCTGAAAAATCTGTATCTCAGCTCTAACTTTTGGAGGAAAGGGACACGTTATCATTGGAGAAATCTCTAATGTCTATTCAATATAAGTTTACATTAACTCCTACAAAGAGCAACAGTGAATATCTTTGCAAGCCTTTTGTTGTACAGAAAGGATAAGAGTCGTTGGAAAAAGAAACCGTGAGTAAATAAAAGACATTGAAAACCTAGGACATTCTTACAGATACAAGTGAAACACGGATGTTAAAATCCTCTACTTAAGACGTCACATTTCCAGGTGCAAGTCAGTTACACTCGTCAGAAGCATTTACTTCAAAGGACGTCACTTTTCCAGTTGCGAGTCAGTAACAAACATCTATTCTTGTTTGAGCTCACATCGAGATTAATGGTGTTGGCGTTAACATCCCAAGATAAAGTTTTAGGAGCACGTCCACTCCCAATTAACTTTAAGCCCTACTTAAAACCAAATTTACATGGGTAATCTCTCTAGGGATGGACACTACAAGCCTTGCTCCGGATGCTGGATCTAACTTACATTTTCCAGATGACTAACCAGGTTATAGTGTCAGAAACAAGTCCAATAACTATAAGCCCTACCAGTCCATTATGGGTGTTTTACTGGTAGGCGTAGAAAATGTTTGTTGAAGAGAATTCGTGATGAATTCTACAACTTGTAGACAGTCAAGGAGCGGTCCTGTTGGGTGCGATTGGATTGGAAATGGGATTTATGTTGCCATAAATCAGGAACGATGGATCAGGACATCCATCGTTCGCAGTTCTTGCACGTCGATACAATGAAACGTGAAGATTAGGCCTAAATTAAATATTGTTTGTTTGCAGTTGCCGACCAACCACTTAAAATGTACCCAACTCAAATAATTTTTAACCTATTTATCGAAAAAAAAGTTTGTTTTTTTTTTTCTTTTCCGGATATCGAAACTTCGTTACGTTTTTTTTTTTAAAATACGATATAAGCTTTTATTTTTCGTATGTGTCAATTAAGCGCTTGAATTAAATGTCATGTACATGTATACAAACTCTCACGTAACCCAGATAATAGATGCCTCTTTAAAGTTTTAACATGGTGGCGGGAAAGAGACCCCGAGAAAAGGTATACATTGCACTCTGTTGCAACGTTTTTATCAATAAGGACAATGATTATTAAAAACAGAATCTATGAATACCACGAAAAGGAGAGATGGTTTGATATTTGAGTGATTAATTACGTGAGAGTGATGAAAGTCTTTAAAAAACGGACAATGTGGAGGTGTCACTATCGAAAAAAATGAACAATGTAGATAATTTCTATCCCGATTTCATGGAACCTGTACGTGTTGCACTCGTTTTGACAAAACTTTGAAATAGTCTCCCTAAACATTACTAGAACTGTTTGTGATGATCTAGAGTTTGACATGAATTCAGTAAACAGCAGAACAAACGCCTTAACGTTCTTATGAAATCAAGTACAGAAATTACAAAGTATCCGAAACTAAAGGACAAAGATTCTCCAAAATTCACAGGTATATTTTTCTGCATTTTGTGTGCTGTAGTAGAGGTTAGCCTACAGAACAGTGTCAGTTTAATAAATTCCAAGACTAACCTTGATATTTAATTAAATGTTTTGCTTAGCTTTAGTATTAAAGTTGCGAAAAAATGCACATGAAAAATTATGTCAGATACCAGATATTTTATTTTTGAAGCAATAGCTGCTGTAACTGACGGTAAAAATCATTTTAAAGAAGACTAATAAATTTGTGTATTTGTAGCTGTATTTATTTAATCTTATTGAATCAAAGTTTCTGAGGCTTATATCTTGTCAAATCAAAAGAAAATACAGATTTTTTAATTATTGTTTTCCTGCCAGTATTTCCATTCGTAATATGAATATATGTACTGACCCGGAGGTCACAAGTTTGGAATGTAGTCGCAGGGCATGCGCGAGTTCCGTAAACATGTCGGAAAAACGTGGGCCAAAAGTGAAGCTGAATGATTCTGCAAGAAAAAGACACAAAAGAGACGTAAGTGTTAAATTGAACAAAAGCAGAATCTACATAGGTGACCAGATTGATCGTTGGAATAATTTAAAAAGAAGAGTGTCGATAGAATCGGATGCCGATTTGGCGAAAATTCTCCTTGACAGGTATGTGCGTTTAAATGTTAAGTATCACGTCGCAGCATCTAACAAGAGGCCAATGGGCATTATAGGTCACTTAAGTATCATGTAACAACTTTCCAACAATAGAATTTGGTTCTGTTTTAAACCAGAGGCCATGAAATTCACAATTTTGAAAGAGGCGCCATTGCTTATCAAAAATATAAACTTAGAATGCTTACTCTATTTACTTAATACAAAGGGGTAGATCAGAGTAAAACAGAGAAAATGCACTTCCACTTTGTAACCCATTGTGCACCCACCCTGGAGCCACATATTTCAAGATTTTGGAGATTTAATCCTAGTTTATCTTCATCATAAATGGTTGATTAATACCTAATAGCAGATTTCAAAGCATTAATTTATTTTCATACTTTGTAAACCCCCCCCCCTTACCTAGGGGTGTGACATTAACCATTTAGCTAGATCCACGTTTTCTTCATCATAAATGAATATACTTGGATCATTAGCATAACACCCAAGAGCAAAGGAAAATATTGTCAAAGAATTAATGTATTTTCACTATATAATCAAAAGAGCCTCCCCCCTTAAAACCAAATGGCAAAACCCCTAACACAGGGGCCATAAAATTCACAAGTTTGGTTGAGGCATTATAATTTAAACAAGCAAGTGTGACAGGCCAGGAATCTGAAGTTGCTGAAGACATAGCTGTTTTGAAGCCTCATAACTAATAATAATAAGAATAACTAGGAGACTAATTGTTCACAGAACAATAAGAGGTCTTTCCACCTTCTTTAAATTTCAAATTTGTTATATATCTGATTCCTTGAAAATAAATTCCATGAAAAAGAAACCAAAATGGTCTTAAAGCATAGAAAAAATGAAAATTAAAAAGAAATTGGAATGACCTTCACCTTTGACCTTGACAAAATGTTCAAGGTCAAAGGTCAAGTGTCACAATGCAATTAACCCCATGCTTCTACGACTTATAGTTGTCAAGTTATAATGTTTAATAGTAAGTACAAAGAAGTTAAAGGGCAATAATTCATATAAGGGGTCATCAGATCCTTTAGCACTTATACAGTGAAGTTAGGTTTTTAGACCCTTAAGACATCAGTGAAGGTTTGGTGTCTCTACGGTCTATGGTTTCGAAGGAGAAGCGATAACAAGGTTTTTAGCACAAGGGGCAATAACTTTTACAAGGGTCAATCCTATAGGACAAGAATAAAATCTTTAAAAGAGTATTAAGAGGGCATGTTACAGACAAAAGATAGATAGTATATGTTTAGGGATATAAGAGCTATTGAAAGAAACTTATTCCTAATATTTGGAATGACTTTGACCTTTGACCTTGAAATTAATTTGAAGGTCAAAGGTCAATGAATCTTATGCAGTTGGTCCCATGTCTCTATCACTTCTCGTTTTGAAATTTTTTTATTATTTCTAAAATTAAACTAGAACTGTCCAATAGGGACAAATACCCCCCCCCCCCCCCCCCCGCTGGGTTTTTCAGAGAAGGTGCCAATTCAAAAATACTGGATCTAGAGGTGTTCACAATTTACTTACAAAAATTTGCAGTGAAATACAATTGCTTATCATGTTTCTTAATGAATGAAACAAAGGTGCAACCAAATGAAACATCAAAACTAATATATTGTAATTCCATTGTAACATTTTGTTTTAATTTTTTCATTTCATTTTTTTTTATTACTGCATTAAAAAAATATATTGCAATTATGTGTTATGTCACTCTGCAAACTGATAACTGAAAAAAAACCATTATACAAAATCAAATTAATCTTGATATATCAATTTGAAATGCATATTGAAAATAAAGAGCTGGTCATCCAGTAATGAAGTGCTTTGACAGACAATAAATTACAATTAAGAGAATAAGAGAAGAGAGATCTTTAGTTCTTGTGCCTTATTCCCTGGAGATAGATAACACACACACTTGATAAGAGATCAATCGTAACTACTCGGCCATTTCCGTAACCACAAATAACCTCGTATGTGTATCGACGCCATGTTCGAACTACTTTCAGTAGTTAACTGTAAACAATATGGCGTCCTTACATCAATGTGTATCGTGTGGGGACATCAAACGTCGTCTTTCTCCAGACCACTGAATGGATACAAGTTGAATTCTCAACATGATACATTGACAAAGATCACGTCGTTTTTGGACTTACACAGAGAAAAAATAGATTGTTCTAACGTGTTTATGTGTGATCCGTGTTACAAGAAAATTATAGCCTTTGATGCATTTCAGACAGGAGCACGAAGCCAGGCTATTAAAGTAATTAAGCTACATCGTTCGAAAAGACTTCCAACAACAACACCAGAGAAATCTTTAAAAAGACACAGGGTAGCTGATCAAATCTTGACATCGGTGGAAAAGGTTAGTTTCTGTTATATAAGTCAAACTGTACTATAATTGATATTATTATCACATTTATTGCACTCTAAACGAACACAGATCGATAAAAGGGAAAATATTAAAGCCCCACCCCACCCCATCCCAGTTTAGGTGGGTTTTTCATTTCAGATTAATTTATGATTTCAGTTGCAATAATATGAAATTTTGCAAATTGAAATTTAATACACTCTTATATTTGTATTAAACTAGATCAAACAAGTGATTACACCAGAAAAGCGTAAGACTGTGGTGGATCAGTTGGTGTCGTCCGTAGAGAAACTCAAACTGAGAAGTGAACTTGACCAATCAAAATCAAGAAAGTCTTTGTTTAATACATGTGATGGGAAAGAAGATAATACAACCTATGAATCTGATCATCTTGCTTACACTTTAAGAAGAAAACCAGAAAATCAATATACGGATAAACAGAAAGATCCTGAAGAAGTTAAAAAAATCATGGAAAAGGCTCCAAATGAAAATTACTCCCATTATATCCTGAATGTCAAAAACTTCATGCAGAAAATGAAGATTCCTGGGGTTAGTGTTTTAAGTAGCAACACACCCCATGACCTTACCAACCCCAGTCTCTTCATAGAAGCTGTACAAGAGATGATATTAAACTGTGAATTTCTGTACGACATTCTTAGTGCTGCACTTGGTGATAAAATTTCGGAAACTTCAAAAATTGCCACTATAGCCACTATTTATGGAATGTTGATGCACAGCAACAACAACAAAATTTCAGCTATACAGCGATTGTTCACCTCAGCAGCTATCAGATATCATGCTGATAACAAGGTACTTGACAGTTGTTGCTTAAAAGTATGTAAAGTTTGTCTTGTTCGCTTACTTTTTAAAAGTTTTAAATTTAACTTTAAATTATCTTATTCATTACAATTTTACAATTTGCATTTGCATGTTTTTACTATAGAGGATAGCTAGAATTTGTGATTTGAATATGCAGCTACTTTAATTGGTTTAAGCATATAAATTTTATAAAAGAATTTAATCCACAAAATGCCTTATTTGGCCTAGCAAATATGTAAATTTTCAAAAGGGCATTAGAAAATATGTTTTGGGTTATTATCAACATAGAACATTGACACATTTCACATGTGCAACAATTTCGTCAAAACCGGATGTTTCGATGTCAAACTTAATTCTAAAAGGCAGCATGGTTCGAGGTTTTCCGGAAAATGGCTCAAATTTACACAATAAATCGTGAATTTCACATAGAGCACAGTCGTTACCGCAAAATATTGAAACAGAAAAATAATTATAACTGTTCGACAAATAATTTCCGATGAAAATATTTTGCGGTAACGAGTGTGCTCATGGTGAAAAAAATAAAATAAAATGTCAACGCGTGTAAAAATGCTATGATCATGAACCACCATATTTGTCTGTCTATTATGCAAACTTTAATATATAAACTAGAAAGGTGTATGATATTGAATATGTAAGTGGATGAACACTCGTCTCACACAAGTAAGAAAATGTCAACTGAGGCACCTATAGACACGTCTGACTACTGGAATAAATATGATGGCTTCAGTTCTAAAAACATATCCGTTAAAAATGCCGATTTATTGACAGTTCTTTTTCCCAAATTAGATTGATTTACAGACATGTACAACTTTTCAACTTACTATATGTATGACCATCACAAATACAAACTTTCATGTCAATTATTATGTTTGTTTATGACTGTGACGAGTATAAGAAATTAGAGTTAAATCTAAACTTTGTTATCAAGAATCGGTATTCGGTAATTTTTTAGAGTGACAGTCAGTGATTCATTGGTAGGTCATAGGACATCGAATAAATAGATAACACACATGGTGATAGAAAAAAAGCAGTCAATTGTTCATTGAAGGCAATAAATATGGAAAAGAATTTAAAAATTACATTTCTGAAATCAAAGGAAAACAAACTTATGAGTTCTCAGTTGTACATGACGTTACTCGGTGTACGTCATTTGTGACGTCATAATAGATGCAGTCATTGGAAATCAGTGGCAGGGAGAAATGGGGAAAATTCTTCTTCTTTTTTTATATACAAGTAGTTTTTTGTCTCTTTGTTAAATTCATTCAATTGAAGCGGGAAATTTATTATTAAAAAAAATCAACAACTCTGTAAACTGGATTCAACGTAGAACTCGTGTGTGTGTTTACATAAAATGCACACGTTCGCTTTAACAAATCCGCACATCGATGCATACATTACATATATTTGTATAAGTATCACACGAAGCAGCAATCTATATTAATCATTTTTTTTTAATTTCAAATCCTAAAAAAATCATTTACTTCACTACATAAAACCCGCGTATAAAATTTTTATGCACTTGCATAACGTGAAAAATAATTTTTAGCTTTCTTCAAAAGTATTATGAAGAAGGGGTTTCAATTTTGTTTTCAGAAACAAGAGCTGAATTTAGAATATATGACCCTAGATAGTGTTTATTATTATTTATAAAAGAACATCAAATCAAAGATCCTTCTTTGGCCACAAAAGTGTTTCTTATATCAAATATTGATTATTCTGTATTTCAATTTTTTTGCATGTAGATCAACATTCAAAATTGCCCCTGCATTGTTATGGCTTAGGGTGGGGGAAAATGTGGATTAGGGGGACTATGTCTTCCTCTACAATTAATATCTGAAAATCGCTACGAAGATTAATAGTTTATCACTATACGATTAGAAGAGGTCACCTGGGGGGGGGGGGTTCCATGCTTTGACATTAATTATACGTTCATTACATACAATTATATCAGCATTATTGTGATCTACAGGACTTGTCTAAAATATACTTCAAAATTATATAATTTACTGTAACATTTTCTTTAAAAAAATATTTTTAAGAGATAGAACTTTGTATATGTTCGTCCTTTGTATAACCCCCCTTCTTTTCTGAAAATGCTGCTTACTATGACCATAAATGTGTTTTATATTTCAAGAAAAACAGAGACCATTTTACACTTTCCTCTTATAAATGCTGTCTATAATAAGGTCTTATTAAGGAGCCTTTTTCGGGTAAAATCAATCTTTCCCTGTAAGTATTAGTAAAATGTTAATGTCTGTACTTGTATTTCACTTTTTATTTTGACACGTATTTATAAGAATTACATACGCATGGAAATCATAATGTGAAAATGAAATGGAAAGTGATAAACGATAAGCTAGCAATGCATAATTTAAAAAAAACATAATAGAATTATTACATGTAAGTCAATCGATAAAAATGTATTAACAACACACTACAAATACCGTACTCCATACATAATTTTTTTACTGGATTTAACATGACCCAGCAATTGGCTGGTTCGCGAAGATGAGAAAAAATATCTGTGAGATTGAGGTGTGCGCGAATCTCGCGGATATTTCTCGCTTGCCTGTAAAAATTTATTAACAGCTGAGGCCTTATATTCCCGAGTGCTCGCCAAGTTATTAAAACTGTATAGAAAAAAGGTCCTATTAACTATTGTGTACATGTACTTCTTCTCAAGTAATGTACTGGTATTTAGATCTAGATTTTTATCGCAAATCTCGCTTCAAAGTATACACTTCGGCCGAAATAGCGTTGCGTTGTGTGATGATACTGTTGGATCTAACAATTGAACAATTTGAATCACTGATTTCGTTTTGTAAAACAAGCGCTTTAATTGGTTGATTAGGACCCGCCCACTCTCGCGCGGAAAGCGTTGTTGACTTTAATTCTGAAAGAAAAAAAACAACAAACTATAACTTTTTTAGCATGTGATATATTTCTTACGCAGACGATACATGGATATCATTCGATGGCACGCTTTATTTCATTTTTCTGCCGATTTCCTATTGATGACATTTTACACTTAGGTGTTTTTTCTGTGCAACTTTTCAGTGCATTAAAAATATTTTCTCCATGTTTTAGTCATAAGTGAGCTATTTCATTGCGTTGGCAAACACAAATTTTAAACAGGGTATTACTGGAAATCATGTAATTACCCAGCTGATAGCGGACAACTTCAATAAGTTGTTATTCAGTGAAAAAAAATAAATTCATAATCATAGGTGGTAAATTGTTTCGCGGGTTATGTATTTTTTCTACAACAGCTGCTTCCGTTCATTCCAGTAACAACAAACAAAGAAAGCATTTTATTGTTTAATTAAATGCATCTGTGCTACTACGGTCCCATTACAACGGTCGTCATGGCAATTAACATGCGACCAGAAAAATCTAGATCTTTGTTCTTTTTTGCGGGTTCCAAGTGAAAATTTTACTGTTATGGCGAATGTTATTCATTTAAAATATGAAATATTACTTATAATTTATGTTAAAAAATAATTAATGTAACAACATTTACCAAATCTAAGTACGTTTTGTTTTTATTGGTGCATTGAAGAAAAAACAAGAGGCCCATGGGCCTTATAGGTCACATGAGCATTATGCAACAACTTTCCAGTGATTGAATTTAATCAATGTTTAGCCAGATTCTATAGCATTTACAAATTTGATCATCATTACTATACACTTAGCAGTTGCTTAGTTTGGTTAATTAATACCCATAGGCAGGGTAAGGTAACAAAATATGCATTTCAACAACTCAATAATATTTAAGAAATGAATTTAACTTTTGAGGATTCATGAGGTTATGAACTACGACACTTTACGCCGGCAAATTTTATGAAGCGCGGTAGTTAAAAAAAATTTTTTTCTAATTCTATTCATTCAGAATTATCATCTTTATTGATAATGAAGTTGATAAGATTGATTCTAATTATTGCATTTTAAAAGTCCTATATTCCTATATATCTGTGCATTGTAATAGCAATGTCATTCTATCGCTAATTGACGTGACGTTACATTACAGAAAATGACGTTCCTATTGCATTTTTCTATTAAATCATTGCCATATTGCAAGACCTCGTTTTTAAAAAGTATAATAGATATTGAAAAAAGAAAAACGGTTATGAAAAGCCTAAAGTCTATACTATCTATGATGAAAATCGCGTTAATATCTTGCAAGAGGCATTTTTTGATGGTTCGTGGACTTTGCTCTTTAATTTAAAGAAAAAAGATTAGAAACTATATGATGCATATTCAATTCTAAAGAGAATATACTGTCATATGTATATCTCTTGAATATTAAATTGTTAAATGCTTTTTATATTTTCAGAGTTCGGTTAATGTTACTCTTTTTCTCTTGTAGCTAGTTTGTTGAAGAGTTTTTAAAAGACAAATTTCAGTAGTATTGCAAAAAGCAAAATGGTGAAAATGAAAACCTTTTGTATTTGCAATTTACTTCTGAAATTATATATTCATCAGATCATGGGATACAAAGCATTCTGTACTCCAGTTCTGTAAGCAGTTCACAGAGAAAATGGCCATACAATATATTTTTTACATACCAGGTTCTAGAATTAATGTTTTGTCATCTAATCCAATATCACACTTTCATTTGGTTATTGTCCACTCATCTATGTTCTAATTCATTGTCATCATAATTGTGTGGAAATTCATTATTGTTAAAAAAAAAATAACTCTGTGTGACTGACTATATCATTTTAGCACTACTAATTTGTAACACACAGTTCTGCAGCTGCATGAGACACTGTAAATAATGTTTGCATGAATTCATTGCATGTAGATTTAATTGACCATCCAGACCAGTACTAACATACATTTCATAAAAAAGGTGAGTTTTTATTTAAAATTGCAGACTATGTTATAAACTCATGAATCTATACATGCAGTGTACTCTATTAATAATTTGAATGCATGTGTGAGGTAATAAATGATAATAAATTTCAAATAACTTGATGAAAATAGCTCATCTGAGAATTTTTATATTGAAGCATACTGCTGATTTTTTATAGCTTCTTGGTGTTCTTAATAAAGTTCACATAACCCTGTCTGACAATTCCAAGTCGCAGCTTCTGGACTCATTTGCAACTCATTCTGAAGAAAGCTTACTCCAGACAATATCCTCAGGTAATTTTTTAAAGCCATAAGTAAATCAATTGTCAATAAATTGTTGAAAATGCAATTGCTGTGAACAGTTGGAAAGTTCCTCAAATAGATACCAGATATTACCGTAAATTTATTACATTTGGTGTATACAATATTTGGCAGAAATTCATTTTTAAACAAATCAGCGTAGATTTAATTAAGCACTGTCTGAATTAGCTGGCTATAAAAGTAATTATACAAGACATTTAGCGATGTACTTGAATTAGGAGCCTCAATTTTACACAAAATCACTGAATGGAATACACTGCTAAGTGTAAGACATTTACAGTATTTACAAGCTTTAATAAAACAAATTCCTTCTGCTTTAAAGGCATCGATGGAAAATTAAATGGTGACAACTTAGACATTCGTGTAGACACCAATGATGTTAGAATGAACAACAAGGCCAAGTACTATCATTTCTTTGCTACAGACTGGGTTGCAGATCGAGTGTCTGAAAAATTAAAAGACCTGGACGACAGATCCCCAGTGGGTAACATTAACCAGATTTCCTATGTTAACTTCATTCCAACGCCAGAAGAGAATACTCAGTTCAAAAACTATCTAAAAGTCCTACTTGCAAGAAAAATTGTAGACTACATGCCTGAATTTAAATGGATGGAAAAAGTACTTCCAGATCACATTCCACATGATTTACAACAGGAGATGTCAACACCATCCAAGATATTTATGCTTCCAAAAAATGACGCATGCTATTCAGATTGTCTACACATACTAGATAGTTATGTTGAGGATATAAACAGGATCTATGCCAAAGCTGGTAGAGGTAATATTTTAATGTTTAACGCTAGCTATATTAAATCATACATCTGTGATGTTGAAAGTATTACTAGTATTCAAGATAATTTAAACATTCCTTAATTTTACAGGAGGTGAACTTGATAAGTTGCAAGTTCCAGTGGGTGGTGATCAACTAACTAGGGTACGCTTAGAGGGGGCAAAAGCACTAAGAAAGGGTACACATACTGCTGTTGAAAGATTCGATCAGTTGAATCCTTTCATCATTGAATTATTTCACACCCTGCAAGATTTCTTGGAGGTAATTTGAATGATAAATTGAATAATTTTACTTCCTAGCTAAAAATTTTCTTGTATTTTGGTGGAACTGAACATAATATTATTATTAAACAAAATATTTTTTCATTATTTTTCCCGTAGAAATTATGCAAAAAGTTTTTAAAGCTGAACAAGGCCACGGATAAAGCAACACTAGCACACCTGAAAGTGGTCATCCGGAGGAGCAATGTCAATGGGAAGGTTAAAGTTCGTTTCAAGGTATAAACATTTTTGTAATCTATTGCAATTGACGTATACATGTAGTTCAGATCAACACAATACATTTGATATATTCATACAAGCAAATGTTTCCCCATGCTTATTAAACATATGGTATGTGTATTTGATCACATGACAAACCCTTATGCAGATCTGAGTTTAAACCTGCCTAGGGCTTTTATTCATATGTTGAGTCACCTTAAATACTTTCTATTTTTGTAAAATTCACCAGGCACATGAGCAATTTGTGGATTGTGTTGGCACTGCTTATCTGCTATCCCTGGTAATGGAACTCTTCAGAATGCAGAATCTCCATGATTTTCCAATCCATGATAGCATTCCAGATAATGTGAAGATGCTTCATTTGGGAAGAAGAAGTGAGACTTTCAATAAGGTTATGGACCTTGTATTGAAGAAAACCTTCATTCCACCATTGCAACAAGACACAGAGGTATGCTTTAAGAAAATTAAGTAGTATGAATCACACTTAAAACAAACTGGTTTATAAGTTAATTATATTTTGTAAATTCAATTTCAATAGGACAATGGTCAGCCTCGTCCTGGAAGTTTGATAGTGCAAGTTTGTGCAGGGAATATGAACCCATGTCAGATAGAGTCACCTGTAAACGAAAACCAAGTCACCATCAAATTATCAATTGGTGAAGAAATGTACCATCTTAAGGCAAGTACTGAACAAGTGCGTAATGGATGTACTTTCCACTTAACAAACAAACAAATACCAGTTACAGTGAAAGAAGTAACACCACCCTCTGATGAATTGCAAAACTACACCATCAACTTTCTCAACTGGTTTTTTATTTCTTGTTCTATGCAAGATGCAATTTCAGAAGGTAACATATACCTAACCAACATTACACTGAAATATATGATGCCACTCTTCTACTCCCATTCGTCTTTGTCAAAGTACATGACCGAGTGTATCGACTATGTTCTTAAAACTGAAACTCTATTGACACCTAAAATGGCACTGAAAGTTAGGGCGGCATCTTTCATTAACCCAACTGGAAGGCTGGGACACAACAAAGCTGCTGACATTGAAAAGGAAAACCAAGTTAAAATGTTAAAAGATTTGATTCGTGGCCTAGGTGCAAATAAAACAGAAAATGCAATTGTGAAAATTTCCAAGGTGGCACCAGTAATTCACAGCATTTCCGACAACCTTTGTGCAATGACATCAACACAGAATTTTCACACAACTCACAAAGTTAGACCATGTGACCAAGATGTTCAACAGATCTTAGACATCTTACAGAAGAACAACCCGTGGCAAAACACACCTGGTCGTCATTTAAAGGCATTCAAATACATTTCCAAAAGTCCATATAGTTTTAATCGACAACATTTTGAAATGTGTGTTATGAACACTGTTGAGAGACTTAAGCGAGGCATTCCTACCACTGATGACAGAGAAAGTGATGATGACGAGTAAACTCATGGACATTTATTTATATATTTGCAGATATAAATATTGAATATTTACAATTACCAGGTTACTAAACACACAATCTTTTTTTTACAGTTGTGCAATACATGTATTTGGTTCAACAACAAATAAAACTAACTTTACTTTGGTAATATGCATGTTTATTCATTATACAAATTAAAGTAGTGCATTAAGTACATGTTCCAGTAATTAGAATGTCTACATTACATTGCTGTTTAAAATAATACCCATTGTCTTGTTAAAATGCCTTTAAAAGGAATGATGTACATGCAGGATAGGGTAGCACAAAAATGTTGTTCTGTATAGATATACATTTACTGTAACAATAGAAATGTTGTGTAAAATGTTTATTGTACACATGTATGTAAAACACAATATTATAAATTAAAATCCTAATATATCTTGTACTATTTGAATGTTAATTCACATATTTACACCCTTGCTGTGAAGGAGAGGGGGGTATACTGTTTTACCCTTGTGTTTCTGTCTGATGTAAACTTTCTTAGTATTTATTGGTGCATCTGACTGTACCACGTTTTTGACTCATCACAGATGCTTGAAATTCTAGCACAATAATTGTTAAGGCATGCTTTATATTGGAAATCATTTTCTGTTTGTTTGTATCAATATGAGAGGGTATATTCACATCAGATTGGGGAATTCATAGTGAGCATTTCCTCACACACTTCTTGTTCATATTATAACCGTACATATATTTGGTAAGTAATCTACTGCTACATTTGCTAGAATATTGCATATTTTAAAATACAAATAAATTAGATTTCTCACAAGAAGAAAGCAAAAAGAAAAAAAAACATACACAAATTCACTTCTTCTGACAATTAGAGCAACAATTATCTGGTGAACCACAATAAAGAACATCTGAAAACCCAAAATATTCCAACAAATGTTTTCTTAAACATGTACATTTATTTAAGCAAAATTTTCTAATTTCTTCTGAGAGACCTTTTCTGTTTGGTGCAATGTCACTCATATTATAATATAAAATAGCTGTGGCTTGTTGTCCATTACGACCTGCTCTACCAATCTCTTGTAGATATTTCTCAAGAGTTGTCGGAGGCTGAAAGTGAATGACACGAGATATGGCCGGTGCATTTAAACCCATTCCAAGAGCAACAGTGGCAAATATTAATCTTAGTGTAGGATTTTCTTTTCGTAATTCATTAACTATATGAGCTTTCATTTTAGATGTATAATCCTTATGAAATTGTGCAAATAATCTGTTTTCAGGGATCGGGTCATGGACTGGAAAATAAGAAAATTCACCTAATAAATCTTCAATGTATTGATAACAGTAGCCTAATGCTTCTAATTGATTGATATAAACAATGGTGAGAGGAAAACTAGAAAGCATGTCACGCAACTCCTGGGCTAAAGGGTGCAGCAATTCATCCAGTTTTTCATACTTTCTTATGTTTGGAAGGCGTGTCTTTATCTGTATGAAATAAAACAGTCACACTTGTATTTCTTCCAAACTCATCATACAGAGTCACAGAGATGAAATCGTAATGAAATTGTTACTTATGTTACTGATGGCAAACTTAATACATGTAACAGAATTTTCAAATTAACAACTTTAATAATAACAGGCTATAAACTCAGTTTTTCTTACAAAGAATATCAGTAATAACAAAACTAAAAGTGTGTACCTCAAGTTTAATATTAGGACGGTCTGGATTTACGGTGATAATGGTAACATCTGTGAATTGTAGGTCATCTACTAGTTCTTTGATAGCTGTTGGTGTAGCTGTTGCTGTCACGGCAAGATGCACAGTATCTGGTGTTGGGAAAATACATACCAGCTCAGACAACTTCTTGAACGCTTTGCGAAATGACACCCCCCTACAAAAAGTGGCATACTTGTAAATAAAATTTCCTATAAATTTTAATGTTTAAAATGTCAATTCTTTTGAAAACTTAATAATTGTTATTAATGTCATATTTACATGCACATTACATACTGCTCTCTGTTCCAGCAAGAATGAAATTAACTTTTATTATTAATAATTAATTATATACAATTAAAATCTTATTAAATTATTTGCTAAGATAAGCACTTAATTTTAATTTTTTTTCAATAAATAATTTATATTTCCTTTGCAAATAAAAACACACCATTCTGCCACCATATGTACTTCATCAATCACAACTGCACAGACTCTCTGCTGGTACAATTTGGATCTCAGCATAGATGAAATTTTCTTGTTGTTAAGAAGAGTTTCCGGGTGCGCATATATAATGTTATACTCTCCCCTCTGTAGCTCTATTAAGGATGTCGAAGATGGTAAATGGACATCTGTCTCGGCATCATCTGATTCATCATCATCTTCTTCTTCGTACCTCACTTTGTAAGTGCTTCCATATGTACCTATATAGGACAAATTTATAAAATTTATTTCATGGTCATCAGAATCACCAAATTTGGTGGACTGGCAAGTTTAAGCTTTGTAGTACAGAGAAAAAAAATCAATATGTCTTCACACTTTTTAACTGTTAATTTTTTAAATGATTAAAATGTTTATAAAAATGTTAACATTACATACCTTCACAATTTAAAAAACAGGCTTTAATTCCTTTTTCACATAGACTCATCACTTGGTCCTGCATTAAAGATGTCAAAGGGCTCACAATAATGGCAATTAAAGGATGTGGTAGACCTCTTTTTTGCTGAAACAGCCATGGAAGGCACTGGAAAATAATACTCTTGCCATATCCAGTTGGCATAACAGAGACACAGTCATGTCCAATAAATAATGAACGTAGGGTTTCTAGTTGCTTGTCTTTTAAAGAAAATTCCAAGCCCAACGAATTAGTTGCATGTTCAACACATTCTTCAAAGGATGCCATAACTACGTGTGGTTTTAACCGTTTTTCTCTGGCGACAGCGTGAAGACACAGGGCAATTCGAAATTCCGCTGTATGTAAACAAATCTATTTACGATTCCATAAACACATTTATTTTTAATATAACTATAATAAAAAAAATAATAAATTAAATTTTGAAAACCCTTTCTATTGAATTTTTAAGGATTAAATATATTAATTAACTGATTAAATGCTAAATTTTAAAGGAATTAACTTTCGTTGTTTCACTACTGACAAATGCGCACTTCCGGTGAATAGTTTCATAGGTTCGATGTAATCCCTACGCTCCATCACTGTCCGAGTCTTTTTATCGGTTACGGAAAAGGGCGAGCCTGATCCGATTGGATAAGAGATATGCCTTAACAACTTCCAACACCAAACTCATTAATTTATCTTTAACTGGATGTATGTCCAGTCATTATTCCCAAGAGACAAATGAAATTACATTATCTTCTGTGCAATGTAAAAACTGTTTTAAACACTTTATGATGTTTCTTTTTTTAAGTTTTTATGAGTAGTTTTAAGCTGTAGTATTTTTGAACAGATATTCTAGATTCTATATCTCAAACCTTATACATGAACCCAAAATGAACAAGTTAATTAAAATAAAAAATAAAACCTGTAAAATGCAAAAAAATTAACAAAAAGAGTTGAAAATTCCAGGTGCACACCTTCATATGGTGAATATGAAGTGTACAAATTTTCAGATTAATCCTTGCAATAGTTTCTGAGAAACGGTCCAGACAAAACCACAAATTAAAAATGAAAAAACACCTGTAAAATTCAAAATAATAATCCAATCAAGATGAAAATATCAGGTGCACAACGTCATATGGTGAATAATATGTGTACAAATTTTCAGACAAATCCTTCCAATAGTTTTTGAGTAATGGTCTGGACAAAATCTCGTCTACAGACAGACAGACAGACGGACATGGTGATTCCAATATACCCCCCCCCCCTAAACTTCGATTGCGGGGGGTATAAAAAGTTTCAGGGGCAATAACTCATTGAAGGGGTCACCAAAAACTTTCGCAATGAATAGATTCCAGAGTCCTCTCTATTAGTCAAAGACTTTAGTGAAAGTTTCATATTTCTACAGTTTACGGTTTCGAAGGAGTAGCGATAACAAGCATTTCTTGCAAAAGGGGCAATAGCTTCGAAAGCGGTCAACGATCAAACATGGGGGGGTCGTTTTTCGAAATAACTTTTAATATCAAATATCATGAACTATAAAGTTTTTTCGATAAGTCTTGCGGTTTCAAAAGTCCGGGAAGAAAAATAATAATAAACATAAGCATTTCAAGAGGTCTTTCCACAGAAAGGTGGAAAGACCTAATAATACTTTATTTATAGAAGGTAACCCGGTAAGTGCAAGCACTAGTCTTCCTCAGGGCCTTCTTTATAACATATATATACAATGTTAGAAGGTAAGGTCGGGATATAAAGATTTTTGTTTTGTTGTTTTTAATTTGCCCTGCATGTTATATAAATATACAGTAAAATGTGTTTAAAATGTCAAGATGATGAGATGTGATGAGACTTGATGAAATTTCAGTTGACCCTAAGGATGTCATGGAGGTGAGGTCCCTACCAACAGCTGAAGAGGGAGACGAAGGGGAAACCAGTGCTTAATTCAACTGGACAGGTATCCCCAGAAATCCCACCAGAGAAGAAGACAAAAGGAAAAAAGAGGACTGCTGTTCTGACTCTCATATCGTTTATTCGGAAGACCTAAATCCCGAAAAAATTGACTTTCCGAATGAGGCTTGTGAAATCCTGAATGAGGTACTGAGACATTTCGAAGACGGCCATGTTCGTATCGTGAAAGGAGACAATTCCGTATAAACAGAACTTAAATATTTTGATGAACAGACTTGTGAATATTTGAAAATTAATGCTTTAATTGTATATATTGACTGCATATTATGCGTAAAGTTTCATTGATTTGTTTGTGTTTATAATTATGCTTAATTGCTTATAATGAACTGGCTGCACTTAGAGTTAAGAGTATTATTAAGTCGTATGATTGATTTTGAAAGACGTATTCAATTTATGTCTTAATTGGCTGTTTTACGTGTATTATTGTGTGATAATCATTTCATTCGTATTTTATATTGTACATTAATTTTGATCGGAGTCAAAAGCTTAAGTAGGGGGGAGTTGTAACAGTATCTTATATTATTATTCTGTTATATTGTTACACAATGTTTTGTTTACATGTCATTGCTCCGCGCGAGCAATGTCGTTACATAAATGACCCCGTTAAAAAAGATTGTTCCTAATGAGCAATGCATATTATGTATATATATAGGCCGAGTAAAAGCTTAGGCAGTCAGTCTTATTAATTCTTCTTAAGGAATGAAGCTCATTTCAAGTTATGTTATACGATATAACATAACTTTGGGCAGTTTATGCTTACGCGTAAACTGCCCCAAGTTATGTTATATCGTATAACATAACTTGAAATAAGCTTCATTCCTTATAATTTAATTCCAATATAGACAATGAGACAATTTTTCCATTTTTTCCTTCGGAAAAAGGCTTTAAGTATAGCAAATTTAAAAAGTTAACGTCAAGCGGATTAATACGTTTTTGACGTAACTCATCAGTGATTTATTATTTGTGAAACTTTGGATTTTATTGTGATGTAAATAAACTGTAAATAATTTTATTTTGCGTCTCATTGAACCTAAAGCGTATGCTTTAGAGGTTGGATAATTATAGTCACATGGATTATTAATAAAACTGGAGTAACATGTATCTCACACATGAATTATTTAAATAGTGACGTTTACGGCTCGACGGCGCTACACGTGCATCTACATCCGCGGACGAAGAGTTTGTTCTTCTAATCCATTTATTATCAATAAGCCAGGTACAATTATGAAAAAGACGCTCAAACTACTATACGCCCCGTTTTTGGACTTCCCTGTCCCCATTTGGTCTTTATCCGTGTTAAAAGTTTTCGTCATTGTTCGCATTCGAATAACCTTTGTACGAGTTGGCTCAGCACTATCGCTATATCACTTGATGAGTTGTACCGAAAATCGTCGAAGTTTAGGAATGAAAAATTTTAATTTAAGGCTTTAGCGACTTTTATATAACAGGTTTACTTTGATACAATAACGAAGTCTATTGAGGGGTTTGGACAATACTGGCGTTCCCCAAAATTGTTATGCCAGATGTAATATCAATAAGAAGTTCCCCGTGAGGCTCAGGTGGCAGAGGATAGTTTTTTTTTGCAATCAAAACGTTTGACTGACGGTTTACTTAATATTGAGCTGCTTTTAAAATGTGCATTGAAAAATTTTAAATTCCCTCTACATGTGATAAAAGTATGATGTAGTCCCTTGAGAAATTTGATGCTTTTAGGAATAAAACATGTACAACTTACACAATGAGCCCTAAAGATGGCGCAGGGACAATCTCAAAATGTCATGTGAATCAAGCCTATTTTCACTATATCGCCGCAGCTGCATCTGCTTCCAGGCCCGTGCTAATGACCTAAGCTACCATACAAATTGCAGAATAACATTTGTACATACCAATGAACAGCAAGAGATAATGGCTCAACCACCTCGTTTTCAAGCTACAATTCATCCTGTGAACCCACCCCGCTTTTCTGGTGAAATACCGGTAGAGCGAGTTTTGAGCATAGTTTTGTATTTCTAGTCCATATCCCATATACAGTAGTAGTGACACTAAAGTGTCATATTTCAATAAAATATACAAGGCCACCAATTCCCTCCAAATGCACCCATAAAATATTCTAGCTATAAAATTACCTATAATATGCATTCAAACCTCAGGTCTCTCTATTTTTTCTATTTTTTGACCGGTACTTTATTCGAAACTATCCTCTGCCACCTCAGTGATACAGAGTCTGCTCTTGAGCAGTTCAGTCTCGAGTAAAGAGATTATGTTTATGTCACGGGTTCGCATTCAACCACTGTGGGACATGGAAACGGTACGTCAGGTGAAGTCCCATGTCGCAGTAGATGTTGGCCCTTTCGGCGGGACTTTATGCCGGTTACAAGTAAAAAATTAGAGCATTGATAGATTTTGTCAGGAACATTTAGGCATATACTTCTGTATACACAGCCACAAAGGACTACACATTAATAAAAAATGGTGTTCCAACGTAAACCCATCATCCATCAATCTACCTACACCTGTAAATGAAATGAGAAAATTATTCTTCAGTTTTCCTTTCAGCATTTATTCAAAGATTCATTCCCTTTATTTATTCAAAGATTCATTCCCTCCATATTGATTCATACCTCCAGTAGTTTTTGATGCAATCAAATCTCCCTCAAAGTCGACAGAGATGTTATAATAATGAGGTCTTCTCGTTTCTGCGAAAATATCCTCCCTATAAGCTTAAAGCCCATGAAGAACGGGTGACCTCTTTTGCAGGGGTTTTTCCCTTGGAAGTTTGGAAAACTCTTCATGATTGAGTAGATAGTCTCAGTTTCCCCATTTTAAAGTTTCACATCTTACCAGCTTTTATCATTTAATGTCTACAAATCTGCATACTATGACCAAATTTTTCCTGGCACTGATGTCGATGTACTCATCCACCATGACAACATTGGAATAACCTGTCTTTTTTCTTTCCGTCATTATGGTCTCCAACTTCAGCCTGGCAGTCAATGGATTCTCTGGCTGAGGCTGCACTTCTGTATGTTGTGTTCTTACTGTTTGGCAGATGTTGGAGATTTGTGACTCCTAAAGTATTTATCAATGACTCATACAGTTTCAGGTAGGACAGGTTATGTTCGATCAGGAAGTACTTAACTTTCTAAGAATTCTTTAATTCCAGGATTTCTTTCTTGGTCATGGTTTCAAATGCTGCTTTAATGTCCTTTTCCATCTTTTTGAAAACCATATCTTTCGCCTCGTGCACCGCAGACGACTTAGACTTGATGACAACATATAGGAAACATAACCTGCAGTATTCCAGACCTTACGGCTTTTGGTGTCTAAGAACAGGGGGCGTTTTGGCCGTTAAAATGCCGCATGTTGAAATTTACCTTTAATTGTCGAGGAGGAAAGCCAAAACCATTTCCTTTCAGATAATATATATATAACATTATATGTTTGTTTTTAAATATTAAAATAGCAACCTAATCTAAGTTTTTTGTTTTTGAGTAATGTAATCAAAATATATGCCATTAAAAGGAGCTCAGTAAATGCAGTACAATACTTTTTATTTCAGAAGATACCTTTATTACAAAAAAAGTTGTGGCATTTTAGAGTCATGAAATTTCGGTCGTTTTGTAAAATTTTATCACTTTATTGATAATGACTAAGCTGAAAGCGCCCGGCGTCGGACCCGGCGAAGACTAAAAGTCGGTTACTTAGATCCTATTTTTTTTAATGTCTTGTCATATTTTCATGAAATTTGGTATCCTGACAGGAAAAGTTCTGATCTTTCTAATTCTGCCATTATTTCTTCTTTCTCTATTAGTATTTATAAAGAAGAAAAGAAAAAAAATGTTCTTAAATTAGAATAAATTTATTGTAAAATTTTTTTTTCATTGCATCAAAAAGCCATCATGATTAAATAACTTATATCACATTCAATGTTCTTGTCATTAATATAACAAAATAATGAATTTTTGCTATATTAATACATATCAAATACTGAATCATTGCAACGTTGTTCCTTAGGATGACAAATTGATCATGATGACATGAATATGTTTATCATGAAAGTGGAATATCACATAATGCATGTATATGGAATATATCTATTAGAATATTATTTCAGTGCAATTCCCGTTATGATAGTTTTATTCAAATGCACAGTGTGCATCATTATGTAACTTTGAAATAAAAATTAATAATTAAAATTATTATGCTTCTAAAACTATTCAAGTTCAACATTCTTTGCCATAAGATTATACGAACAATTTACATAACACTGCACATCATAATATTTACTTTCATGATCAAGCAAACGCCCAATAATCACTTTTCGAAATCATAGGTAGTTTAGAGAAAAAAAAACTGCCTTATAATGTTTGTATAAACTTTCAATGTCACTGAATTCCGAAATCCCTCACATCCGTGCTGAATTCAAACGCTCTGGAGTGTAACCTTCCTGAATGTCATCACGACTTGGTCACTGGGACACACCTTGGTTTTTTGTGCAGTCCAGGAATTAATAATAATAATAATAATAATAATAATAATGCTTTATTTAAAGGTAACCCGATCAGTACAAAGTACCATTCTTCCCAGGGGCCTTCTACATTTCAAACAATATACATAAAATGGTACAATCAAACATATATACAATGTACATGAAAATGATAAGCTCATTCTATAACTTCATAATCGAATGTAGTATACAAATTAATGAAAATATAAGAGAATAAATAAGTCAATATACAAAGTTTAAAAGACATAGGTAATATCAATAAAAAGGACATCTATTATAATAAAATTACAGACGTTGGCTAATTATAACTTTTTCCAAATTCTTTCTAAAAACAGGTAAAGATGGCGATAATTTAACATGTAACGGTAGACTATTCCATAAATGTACACCAGAATATTGTAAAGAGTTTGTAAATAAGATTGTTCGATGCTTTGGTAATCGAAGATTATAATTAAATTCTGAACGCAATGTGTATGATTCAGAACTGTGAAAAATAAAAAGATTCTGGATATATTCTGGGCTCATACCATAAAAAGTTTTATATAATAAAATACATTTATGAAACGTAACTAACTCAAAAACATTTAACCATCCTAGTTTTTCAAACAAAGGCTTAGATGGTTGGTCAGGTGCTGCATCAAGAATAATTCTAGCAGCCCGTTTCTGAAGCTTATGAATTCTCTCAATGTTACATTTGGACGTATTACCCCAGACTGTGAGACAATAGTTTATTGTAGGCAAGATGTATGCATTATAGAAAAGTTTTCTTGTACTTAATGGAAGAAATTTCTTAATTTTACGGAGCGTAAATAATTTGTATCTCAGGGATTTACAAACTGCATCAACATGACAATTATACTGAAGAGATTGATCTATCTGAATACCTAGGAGTTTTTCAACTTCAACATTTTCCAAGTTTTTGCCAGAAATTTTTGCATCAAGTACTGGGTTATTTAATCTTGATCTTTTTTGTTGTGTACACATAAGCATGCATTTTGATTTGTCTGTGTTCAGTATCATTTGATTCTGTAAACACCAGTTTTCAATTTCACGTAAATCAGAATTTAAATGTGTTTCAATATTATGTACATTGCTGTTAGGTAAATGCAGAGTTGCATCGTCCGCAAACATATCAATATTAGAGTAATTTACACATAAAGGAAGATCATTTATATACAATAAAAATAGGAGTGGGCCTAAAATGGATCCCTGTGGCACCCCTGCTGTGATAGGTAAAATATCGGAAGAACATGCGCCAATTTTTACACTTTGCTTCCTTTCGTTTAAATATGATTGGAACCACTTGATTGTTAGTGAATCAAAATTATAATGTCGTAATTTCTCTATTAAGATATCATGACTGACTAAATCAAACGCTTTACTAAAATCTAGAAAAGCTATGCCAATTAAATTTCCTTGGTCCATTTCATGCAACCAGTTATCGGTAAGTTTGGTTAGTGCTGTTTGGCAAGAGTGGAATTCCCTAAAACCAGACTGTGAGCTCATAATGAGGTCAAAAGTTCTCGTAAATTCACGTACTTGATTAGCAATATGCTTTTCAAAAATTTTTGACAAAGTTGGTAGGATAGATATTGGACGGTAATTACTGGGATCACTTTTATCGCCTTTCTTATATATGGGGGTGACTTTAGCATGTTTCAGCTGGGAAGGGAAGATGCCATTAGTAATGCTAGTATTAATGAGATGAGTTATGGGTTTAGAAATTACATTTGCAGAAAGTTTTAAGAGACGAGGACCAATGAAATCTACACCTGCTGATTTATTAATGTCAAGTGAGTGTAGCATAGTTAAGACATCGTCCTGGCTTATAGGAAGTAAGCTAAACACGTTTTCATCATTGAGTTTGGACTTCGTGAATTCTTTTAATTTTTGAGAATTAAAGCTATGATTTTGTGTTTTAGTTAATAAATTGTCAGAAATTCTTGTGAAATGCTCATTAAAAACATTTACGATTAGTTGTAAATCATCAATTTCTGATTCATTGTCTTTAATAGGAGTGGGAGAAATATTTTTTGACTTGGAAGCTAAATGATTAAGATAGCTCCACATTTCTCTAGGATTAGAGCTCTCCTCAATTGCTGATTTGTAGTACATACATTTTGCATTATTAATCAACAGAGTAACTTTATTTCTCCAATGACGAAAATTATCAAAGTCTTTATGTTGATGATAGTAATCTCGTAACTGTCTAGCTTCATTAATTTCTGGTGTGAACCATTTCGGACGAGACTCGGTTTTTACACGTTTAGTTTTTACCGTAGCATGTTTATTGAGAATGGTATTAAACATGCTGTAGAAGTTTTCTAATATATCATTAGGATTTTGCAAATTTGTAAGAACATTAAAATTGGCACTTTGTAAATCAGAGAGAAATTCTTCCTCATTAAAATTCTTAAAATCTCTGTATTGAATTTCAGTGTGTTTTCCCTTACGCTGCATGCTGTTAGATTTACGGGTTGCACAAACAGGGTAATGGTCAGAGATAGCTATGGGTGGTACTTGAATTTCGCAGATGTTATCAGGTTGGGTAGTGTAAAAATGATCAATAAGGGTACATGAGGTGTTAGTTATTCTAGTAGGTATGGTAATTAGTTGAGTAAGTCCAAATTCTTCAAGAGCAGATGTCCAAGATTGAGGGGGGTCTTTAAGCAAATCTACATTAAAATCACCTGTAAGTATGATTTCTTGGTCATCACAGCAGGGGGCACAATTTATCTCTCTTGCTAGGTCTTCCACCCAGCAGGAGGGGGCAGATGGTGGGCGGTATGCAGAACAATAAAGTATAGGTTTTGTGTTCTTTAAATTAATTTCTAACCAGATTGTCTCAATGTTACTGATTTCTAAATCTTTTCGACGTTTATAGGATAATTCATTTGAGATATAAATTACTATTCCACCACCTGCCTTATTTTGTCTATCTTTTCTTTCAAGTACATAGCCATCTATACTCAAATCTGAATCACTAATATGGTCCTGTAAAAAAGTCTCACAAAGCCCCAGTACATCCATAGATCGTTCATTTTGTAGAATTAATTTCAGTTCGTCCAATTTTGGTATAAGATGACAAATATTAAAATTTCCAAAACGCAAACCCTTTTTTACAAGACCAAATCCTATGTTCACTGGACTACATTTATTAGCTGTGCTTATAGTTTTGTTTGAATTAAAATTTTCACATGCAAGACTTTTGTTTATCTTATTTTCAGACAAAGATATCTGCGTAGCTTTAAGGGAATTTCTTTTTTTTGGAGGTGCATCTTTTACCTGAGGATTTTTAACGTGTTTAACGATGGGGGAATTTTTTACATTGCATATACATAATATTTGGTTACATTCTGAACATACAGTTTGGAGAGGTAAAAAATTATTTTGAAGACTTAAGGAAATACTCTCTGTATATTCGGCCTGACATTCATTGCCCCTATTCTAGTATGGACAAAACTTTTGTTTATGTCCAGGTTCCCCACAATACCAACAGTCTACTTTGCTACCATGTCTACAGTTCCGGGATGAGTGGCCTTGTTCTCCACAGTAGTAACAGGATGTAGACTTCATGGACACGGGCGGAGGTTGCATCTGATTCTGCTTTAGAATTGAGACATGTTCATTGTAAAGTTTCAGCAGAGAGGCGGTTCCTTTGTCTGACAAATGTATGCCGTCCTTCCAGTACAATGAGGAATTCCAGTCATTAAAAATCCGACTTGATCTAATAACTGTTGCACCGTATTCTTCACACACAAAGCGGATAATATCATTCACACCGGTAACCATTGCATCTTTTCTTGGCATGACTTCGGATACGAAAACACGAATGTTTGAATTCCTCTTCCGTAGATCCGTTACTATTTCGCAAAAGTCATTTTCTATTGCTTCCATGTCACGCTGATTTGATACATCGTTTCCTCCGGCCTGGATAATGATATTTTCCAAAGAAGATACATCGTATTGACGTAATTTTTTACGAATTAATGAGATACTGGCTCCTCTGTTAGTACTCACACGAATATTGGAATTTAACCCTCGGGTTCTAATTCTTTGCAGAATTGAACTGCCAATGATGAGTGTTGATTTCTCAAGTTGCGCAGAATTTGGAGAGGGTTTTTGAAGGGAATTCTTTCTTGGTTTTCTGTACACATGTGGTTCTGGTTCCGTATTTGTTGAACATTCATTTTTTGATGTTTCCGTAAGAACATTGTCACACTGCACATGTCTAGAAGTGACGTTTTGGGATCCCTTCGGCAAATTATCGGTACAATTGCCCTTATTCTTGAAGACTTTCGGAATTGTTTGAGTACTTGAACTGGATAAGCTTTTCTGTACATTTTCACCCAGTTTCTTTTTTAAGGACTCAACTTCTTGTGTTAGACGATGAACAACTAACGAAAGTTCCTCCACACGTAGAGCAGAATCACCACACTTGCTACATTCTTTTGATTCATTACACTGCACAATACTGGATGTATTCCTCATAGGAGTAGATGCCATATGTGGTGGTGGTTGGGAAAGAATAATGTTTGAGTCGTTTATATCACAGGCATAGACACTTATTTCTTCAAGGAATTTCTCACACCATGTTGTCGCTGAACTACCCTGAATGTGTAGTACTGAGGTGCTTCTGTATATTGTAGCCGTAACCGATCTACAATTAGTCTTAAAAATATGGCCATCTCCTCTTGTAGTTTTCTCAAAAGTTAGTTCCTGTTCAAGATATGAGAAAATGGTGTCATATTTTACCTGGTCAAAACTCACAGTAATGCTCCTTTTGTTGGTGGTTACCTTTAGGAAGCTGGGTAAATCCACATTAATTTGCAGTTTATCCTGACTGTCATTTATTGGATTTGTGAATCCAGAAAAAGAATCAAAAATTGATCTAAAAAAAGCTTGAACCTGAGCTTTCATCCATCATTGATTAATTACATTGTATTTTTAACACAGGAATCATAATCCAAATCAAAACATTTAAAGCGCATTAAAAACTGTATAGGTATCTCAGGTAAAATCAGGAGCAACTTGATGATTCAGAACTGACATGACCACTCTGAATTTTGGCTCCAATAATACCATCTAGGTCGTTGTTCACAAGGATTTCGTATGTACCATCATCCTGGAAGTGTTTCTTGGTGTATGCTTTTGGCTTTTTTACTTGGTACACTCCTAGTATTGGCGAACTTCGGAATCAGACAGTTTAGGAAAGTCATGCGCAAAACCGACTGCGTCAATTTTTTTGCCATGAATATGTCCTGTATGACAGTCCATTACTTTCTGCAAATTCCTGTAGCTCGTTTGTCCGCTTGGTAAGATGCAGCATTTTTATACGCCCGTCTTAAGACGAGACGTATTATGTTATAGGCTTCGTGTCCGTCTCTCTGTCCGTCCGTCTGTTAGCTTTTCTCGTGTCCGGCTCATAACTTTAATACTATAAGGCCTAGAGTTATCAAACTTTGTCAGCTGATACATCTTGGGTAGAAAGTGTGTCGCGCAGAAGTTATAGCCAAATATGGAAAAATCCTGTCCGGTCCTTCACTAGAAAACTATCAGACTAAGAATCATCAAACTTGGCCAGTTTATGTAACTTGGGTAGAAGGTGTGTCACGACCTATTTTAAGATCACTGTGACCTTTAATTTAAGTGGAATTAAAAAAAAATGTCTTTGTTTTCTATTCATTTACACATTCAAAACTGTAAAACTACTGCACTAACTTGATTAGAAAAATGTTAAATCAAGAAAATACTTATTTAAACTTGACAGCAATATAAACAAATATAATGTATGTTAGAGAAATTCCACCACTCCCATGAGTCTGATTATCAAGCACTGGTCAAGAAGAATTTTGATTATAGAAAATTGCATGTCAAATTAGAGAGAGAAATTAATGAGTTTAGTGTGAGGAGTAGCTGTCAGAGCATCGGTGCTATCTATATCCCTTGAGTATTGTGCAAAATAGGTAAGCCTGTTGGATTAAAAATAGCTCTTGTTGGCTGGCCAAAGTTTAAAAATGAATTTGATGAGAAGTAATAAAAATTAATTTGATATTGCATATTAAACTATTTTGATATTGCATGATAATATGAACTTAAAAATTAATTTTATGGGGGTAGGGTGGAATCTGCATGTCCATATGAACTGCATATTTTTGTTAGTCCATTATTTATACACCGAATTGACGACGGTTTTTTTCCCAATATTTCCCGATTATGACAACGAGCACACGGCAGGTGTGACCGGGCTCACACATCCATGGCACCTGATCCCACCTCTGATGTTTCGGAGGTCTGTGTTTGCTCTGCTTTTATTTCTTATATTGTTTAATGGACGTTGAGAGATTGAATACTCTTCCGTTATTTCCATATCCTTCTTATATTAACAATTAACTGTCTGACATTAAATCTAAAAAAAAAAAAATCATTGATGTTTTATATGTTTTAAAAATGTTTTATGGTAGATAGTGCAGATCCAATAATCTTTTGGGAGTAATGAGTAGACAAGCATCCAGTTAAAGATTAATTAATGTGTTCAATGTAGGAAGGCTACCTGCATGTCTCTTTCATTTCTTCAGAGCATGATTTTATATGTATCCATTGTTAATTAGACAGAGGAACTGATGGCCAGCCTTTTATTTCCAAAATTGATTAGGTATAGATTAACTTGTGAGGACTAATTTGATATTGTTTAATATGATAGGCATTTGGCAAGGTATAGAAATCTATGAATGATGCAGTATTTGTTATAGTTAATGCATACACCACAGGAGATGTATAAAGACATTTATTAAGGTGTGTAAAAATCATTGAAATTTTAAAATCAAGGTTGACATGATTTTCCTGCACTTTTAACTGTTTAAGATACATTGTAATTTTTTGACGGGCGTATCATGCTGTGACTTGGCACTTTATTAAGGCCTTGACCTTATCCTCTTCCGCATGGCCAGAACTTGAGACGGAAGTAAGTCTGTTGCATAGGGCACACACGATCCTTACGTAGTCGCCAATGAAGGGAATCTGTGTATGTGGTATGACATGATTCAGATATTTCCATCTCTTCAACCTCGCATTGGCCGATTCGACAACCCACCACACCTATAAAATTGATTTAAAATCAACAATTTAAACATTTATATAATGATATAGAATATTTCATAAATACTAGAAGACAAGTACAATGTACAAATGTATAGGAAATTAAAAGTAAAATAGTAAAAATACCCTAGTTATTAAGCTTCCTTGGTTAGCTTCCTGTTTGTTGTGTTAAGATATTCCCTCTGCATAAAGCAAGGCATTTCCATGTTGATACCATTGTCGCCAAGCACCTCGGAACTATCCCTGAATCCACGATCTACGTTAAATGTGCCACCACCCTGTAGCCAGTCTCGCATTTCGTCGGTGTTGTTCCGGATCATGTGGATTAAGATTCCTGCATCGTTGTCTATCTTCTTTAGTCACATGACCAAATCCAAGATTTTGAGGGACAAAATCTTTTAATTATGCCAACTGAATTCAGTGAAATTTGGTATTGTTAGCTCTTCTGAGCCAAAGGCTCAAAGAGCTAATGCTATGGCCATTTGTGCGGTGTGCGTCGTGCGGTGTGCGTTAACTTTTTAGAATATGGGCCATAACTCAAGAACCCCTTGGCCAATCAGTTTCAAATTTGTCACAGGGTATCCTTGGCCCAAGGGCTACCATTTATACTAAAATAAGGGTTGAGACCCTGAAACAAGGGGAGATAATCAGGAAAACAAAACCAAAAGTACTGGTTGCTAAAAAATCTTATTCTCCAGAACCACCAGGCAGATTTTCACCAAACTTAACATACAAGGATCAGGATATGTTGAAGATTAAAAATTGTTCAAGGCATGACCCTGGGGCAAAGGGCGTGGTCTCAAGGTCACTTTAAAGTTGACCTAAATTTACAATTAATAAAAATGTTCATATTTTGCTTACTATAAGGACTAGGATCATCAAATCTTGTAAGTTGATGCATCTTAGGACTTTACATCATGTTAACTCAAAAGTAGGTCACGGTGACCTACTTTTTAAATTTTGCGGCATTTGTTTTCAAATTGATTTAAAGGCATATTTTGGATACTTTAAGGCTTATGATCATCAAACTTAGTCAGTTGATGCATCTTGGGTCCTTGAACAACGACAACTTAAAAGTAGGTCACCGTGACCTACTTTTTGAACTTTATGACTTATCCTTTTTAAAACATTTAATCCCATTATTTCAGGCACTGAAAGGGTTAGAATCATATAATCTTGTAAGTTGCTGCATCATGGGACCTTAAAACATATTTAAGAAAAAGTAGGTCACCGTGACCTACTTTAAGAATTTTGCAGGCATTTGTTTTCAAATTGTTTAAAAGGCACATTTTGATTACCTTCAAACCTACGATCATCAAACTTGGTCAGGAGATGCATCTTGGGACTCTGAAAAATGTCGACCAAAATGTAGGTCACGGTGACCTACTTTCGACATTTTATGGCTATATTTAAGTATCTTAGGTATTTATTGGCTTAGAATCATCAAACTTTGTGAGTTGATGCATCTTGGGTTTTCGGATAGTGACGACCAAAAATTAGGTCACGGTGACCTACTTTTGACATTTTATGGCTATATTTAAGCATCTCCAGTACTTATTGGCTTTGAATCATCAAACTTTGTCAGTTGATGCATCTTTGGTTTTCGGAGAATGTCGACCAAAAAGTAGGTCACGGTGACCTACTTTCAACATTTTATGGCTATATTTATGTATTTGGTTTAGAATCATCATACTTTGTCAGTTGATGCCTCTTTGGTTTTCGGAGAATTTCGACCAAAAAGTAGGTCATGGTGACCTACTTTTGAATATTTCAGGTATTTATTAGCTTAGAATTATCAAACTTGGTCAGCAGATGCATCTTGGGACTCTTAAAAAATGTCAACAAAAATGTAGGTTACGATGACCTACTTTTGACATTTTATAACTATATTTAATTATTCTCCGGTACTTATTGGCTTAGAATCATCAAAGTTTGTCAGTTGATGCATCTTGGGTTTTCGGAGAATGTAGACCAAAAAGTAGGTCAAGGTGACCTACTTTTTGACATTTTATGGCTATATTTATGTATCTCTAGTACTTATTGGTTTAGAATCATCATACTTTGTCAGTTGATGCATCTTGGATTTTCGGAGAATGTCAACCTAAAAGTAGGTCATGATGACCTACTTTTAAATATCTCAGGTATTTATTGGCCTAGAATTATCAAACTTGGTCAACAGATGCATCTTGGGACTCTAAAAAATGTCAACCAAAATGTAGGTCACAATGATTTTTTTCGACATTTTATGGCTATATTTAAGTATCTCTGGTACTAATTGGTTAAGAATCATCAAAGTTTGTCAGTTGATGCATCTTGGGTTTTCTGAGAATGTTGACCAAAGAGTAGGTCACAGTGACCTACTTTTGAATATCTCAGGTATTTATTGGCTTAGAATTATCAAACTTAGTCAGCAGGTGCATCTTGGGACTCTAAAAAATGTCAACCAAAATGTAGGTCACAATGACCTACCTTTGACATTTTATGGCTATATTTAAGTATCTTAGGTATTTATTGGTTTAGAATAATCATACTTTGTCACTTGATGCATTTTGTGATTTCCAAGAATGTATACCAGAAAGTAGTTCTAATTGGCTAAGAATCATAAAACTTTGTCAGGTGATGCAACTTGGGTCTTTAATAGGATACTTGGGATTAGAGGCTTCAAATACAAGTGATAGGTTGTACAATTTATCAGAAGAGCGTTTCAAGGCCCTTGGGCCTCTTGTTAATAACCTTTTCGACTCAGGGGTCCGAAGCTTTTATCTTACTTGAACAATTTCTTAAACGAGGTAAATTGACAAGCAATATGATGAAACAATAATATCATCAGTCTCGTTTAAAGTCATCATTTTGTAAGTTCTGGATACCGTCGGTTCTCATAATTGTAAGAGCTTCCTGTATACTCAAGCTAAGCTTTACCTGTTCTTATTTCTTGGTCCGAAAAACTATAGTTTCTACGTCTCTCTTTGAGATATACATAACTGTTCAAAGCACAGGTATTCTTTTTTTACACAAAAGTTCCAAGATAGTCTTATTTCATCAGCATAAAATATATTTTAAAGGATTATTATTTTTTTTTTTTACATGTTAACATCAGCTCTTTTGAGACACATGGGTGAACATGTAAATTACTAATATCGGATGTATGTATTGATGGAGACCCTCAAAGTGAATCTTTTTTTCAATTTCTTTGTCTGTGTACGGACAAAAGGTCTTGTGACTGTCAATTTGTCGGTTTGTTATCATCAGAATTTACAGCAGATTCTAAGAGTCTTCATCATTAAAGCTCTTAGAAAAAAGTATTTATTGTTGGGAGTTATTCAGTTGCTCTTCTACTTTGATTTGGATTCTTCAAGTTCCAGATATTGTTTAAAGTTCTTTTAATTTATTTCTGCATTTTCTCCTATAGTTGTATTTTCCTCTTTTAATGTTTTTTTATTTTCTTTGTTTAGACCCGTCATTTCTTTTTCTATTATTAACTTAAAACTGACTGTTTTGCCTGTTGCCTTACACTTCCTGCTTACTTTTTCAATGTCTCTGTTAGGCTTTCTTTCGGTTCTCCATGTTCAACATTGTGGAGTCCCCGGGTGTTTGTAGTTCTATTGATTCTAGATAGCATAACGATCCCTTTATTTCATCCATAATAACATAATTACTAAAAGGAACAAGAATATACGAAGAAGCACATAAGTTGAATCCACACTTTTCAAAAGGTTTGTCCCTTTTTACACATCTATAGAAAAACATATTTTGAGTATCAAAGTATTTCATCAAATGTATCAAAGTTAAATAAAATCTCAATGGACCATAAAAGATTTAATTGGAAAAGTAGTCAGTGGACAAATAAGTGCCCAGGAAGAATTAACTTCAACTATGAGTATGAATACGAATACATGCGAGATTGATTGATTGTTTACCGTTTAACGTCCCTCTCCAAAATATTTCATTGAAATGGAGACGTCACCATTGCCGATGAAGGGCTGCAAATTTAGGCCTATTTCTCGGCACTTGCGGCCCTAACACAAGAACCCTGACCCTGGGGCCAAAAAATTCACATTTTTTTAAGAAGGCACTCTTGCTTATCTTATTATTGTACTGATTTATCACTCCACAGGATGTAGAATCTCTCTGACGTGGATGTTTTTTTGTATGGACAAACCACTCAGTGGTGGATTCCTCTTTGCCCAAATTTCCTCTTCCGAGTAAAACTTCTCTAATATATTGAAAATAAGGACATAATGGTAAATACAATATTACAGACGAATATATTAAAAATATTATATTATAGATAAACTTACTTCCACTCTCTTCCTAGCTGTTACTAAAATGCTGATTTCCGACAATGGACAAAATTAATCTAACAGAAAGGTAGAAAATGTTGTGAAAATTGCAAGTACTTCCACTCTCGTCCTGGCTGTTCCAGACAATGGACAAAATTAATCTAACGGAAAGGTAGAAAATGTTGTGAAAATTGCAAGTGTACTTCCACTCTCTTCCTAGCTGTTACAAACAATGGTCAAAATTAACCAAACGGAAAAGTAGAAAATGTTGTGAAAATTGCAAGTACAGTAAACTCGGTTATAACGAAGTCGCTGGGACCTATGAAATCACTTCGTTATATCCGTAATTCGTTATAACCGTATAAGAAATTCATTTAAGAGGTAAAGCCACGAACCATCATATTTGGCCCTGTTTTTCACAAAGATCGAGTTTCTATTCATGGTCGGTATTATACGTTAATTATTAGAGGACAACATACTTCTTTTCCTTGCGTAACTCATTTCATTAAATAATGCGCTGTTAGGCACGTGCGATGGTTTGAAGATGCGACGGTTTCATAAAAACCTTCAAAAATGCCCATTTTTCGACAAATTTTCCCAAAATTAATTGTGGCCACAGTCAAGAACAACTTTCATACTTACCATATGTATAAATATTGCTGATACGAATCTACACGCTTAATATAATCGTTGTTAATATGTGTGGCCAATATGAAATATGACTTTACATTTAAATTTTGATGTCGCAAAGATTCACCAGTTTTGTAAAACATTCAGTAATATTTAGGCTATATAACACTAGTGGTACAAAAATTACACACAATATATTTTTAAAAATAGTCAGTAGTTCGTTTAAAATGATATTAGTGGAGAGGCATGATCTTCGATTTATATTATATGAATTCAAAACTCAAAAAAACATATACACGGTGTAGTACCTAAACGGTTGCTATCAGAAAAAATTGCGCGTTCATTGCTGCTATCTGAAAACTGAGCGGTTACTAGTGGAAAAAAATGGACGAAATTGTAAGTATTTTTCTTCGCTGGCTCAACAAAATGGTCAATAATTCAATTATTAAAGTTTAGCCCCTTGGTATTTCACCCTTACGGAACGTTACATACATTTTGAAACTAACATGTATATTTAGAATTTTAATGAATTGAAGGATTGCTGATATATATGACGAAAACTGTCGAAAGTGTTGGACACATTTACATGCACGTAAGAAATATATTAAAATTGCGTCAAAAGTTGTAGATATTTGATAAAAATGAATCGACAGTTCGTTGTGTATTTGTAAATATTATTGGTTATTTTATATCATTGTCCGCTTTGATGGGTTTCTTACAAGAAAGAGCGTGTTTATTAGGAGAATCTTGTGTTACGGCTACTATTAGATAACGGCACCGGTTACTATTTGAATAAGTTTGTTTTCAAATTTCATACATGAATGTAAATTAAAATCACATCCTCAATTTACAGATATATGCAATTAATATAGTTCCTTAAGAAAATATATATACACCTTACATTCTTTCTTAATGATTGACTTGTCGTGTATTTTACACTCCATCATATAATGACAAATTAATCGTATATTTATATGTATGTTGTAAATAGTAGGGTTTGCACATATGTATGACATGTACATGTACCCCTGTACACATTGGCTTTGGAACAGGGGGAGGCTAAGCCTTCACATTTTTTTTGCAAAGATACAGACATACTATAGGCACTGAAAACTTGGGCTAATCTTTTTTTATCGGACCATGTGTACCCCCCCCCCCTCACATCTTTCAATTTGCTTCCGACGTCTATGGCATATGCACACACACACCTGTTTTGTGTAAGCCATTAAATCATGTGACCACTCAATTTTTTATATTCTAGCTATGTTATTATGCCAGTTTGATTAAATTTACGATTTGGAATTTTAAAAAATCATAATTATCGATACACAAACCACAAGAGATTATTTGTCTCAAATATTTACGCAACCGACCTCTACAAATCCAAACATAAACCTACAAATTAGCAATCTCTATATCTGATTTTAAAAAAAATATGAATTGAGAAATGAATAAATCTCACATAAAGTTATAAAGTTTTACTGTCCAACGTCGATACTTACTCAGGTACAAATTTTAATGGAAATATATAAGTCAATTTACAAGAAATTCGACAGTAAAAAGAAGTGGAAAACATTAATATAAAAACCACACTTTCTTTCGTGGCGGGGAGGGGGGGGGGGTGGGGTTGGCTTGTCTTTCTTACCTATATATATAATTTAAAGAATTCTTAAAAGCCTATAATGGGGAGAGGGGGGATGATGTTTTGAATATTGCATGTTAGGTGTTCAACGAACCAATGCATCACCGCACTTCGAAAAAGAAATATGGAATTAGAAATATTTGACAAAGCTTATACACTGTACTATAACTTAACTAGATATTATACATGTTTAAGTATACATGTAGGCTACAGAAATCCCCCATAACTCTAGCTTAAGAAAGGTTTTAAAGAAATGTTTGTAATTGATTGTAAATATATATTATATGCTATTTCAAATTGATTTACGAGTCATTTCGTGAAGCTTTCTTTTTATTTGTGTAGCAATCCTTTTCGAAGATCAGCTCTACTTTGCAAAAATATGATACATTCGAGTTACAGACGCGCCCCCCCCCCCCTCCCCTCCACAATTTGTTACAAGCATAACCTTTACTTTCTAAAATGTTCATTGAAAGGCCTGTTGACTTTATTCCAAGCATAACTTTTACTATATTGAAAATTTTCATTGAAGCCCCCTTTTTTTATTGCAGCATAGTCAAACAGGGGTAGGCGGTAGGCGGTTGCGCGTGAGAAAAAATGTTACTGAAAGAAGTTTGACAATTTTCCTTTTTTCCATGTCAGCCTTTTTAAAAATAGATTTGATTTTTTTCTACCCCCCCCCCTTTTCCAAATCGAAGTTACACCCCTGAGTGAAGATGGTAAAAGTCAACTGCATATTGTATATAGTCATCTTATTTCACAGGCAATTAGGGATATTAAAAATGTAGATTTTAGACATCTGCTGCCATAAGTTTGTTTCACATATCTGTTAATGAGGAAAATTTTCAAATAGCAGCCGGTGCGATGTTTCAGTTATTAACCGGTGCAATATTTGCTAAGACCCTGATAGCAACCGTAACTTTAAAAAATCGTGTTTTATCCAAAAATCTCTTTTAAAATTCACTTTTCAATTTTTTAAAAAATTTTTCTATCTATTATTATAGATTGGCGCATCTTTAAATACCAAAATACCCACAATCTGAATAATACATGATTTAAAAAAGCATGAAAACTGGGTATTTATTGACTTGAGATTTGGTAGAGGCTTCGGAAATTTTACTAATTCTAAATTATTAGAGGGCTATTCTGCAAATTACACATGACATCTAAAGAAATATCTTACTTGTTCCGTGCACCCGGACTTTTCAGAGACTATCTTGATTTGGGGTCTTAATTTCACTGTTTTACAACTTGTTCTGAGAGTTTTCAACATATTTATTTCTGCTAGCAGCCGTACAATTTTCGAATAGCAGCATTGAACGCGGTTTTGTTCCGATAGCAGCCGTTTAGGTACTACACCGTGATATATGTTACATTTCTCTTCGTCAGTCTTTGAACATGACGTTAAAAGTAATACATTTACGTCATGTGACGTAATTATTTTAGATGGTGCTCTTTCAGATAATTTTGTTTTTTTTTCAAGATGAATCATTTAGACTTTACTCGATAGCATTAAATTATTAACAGAGGTCTTTTTCTATTATCTCCAATTTCACCCCCCTTTCAATCGCCTGTTTTCGTTTTAAAGCTGTACACTATCTTTGTTTTAAATAATTTAATAACTATAGGATACTACTGTTGTTCTAAAGACAAATCTTAATGCTACTTTACATGATTACTAGCTTGTAAATATATATAATAAGACTCGGATATAGATTTTATTTTCAGAAGGGGGGTTGAAGAGGAATAGAGTTGTTATAACGGACGCTTACAGAAAGATAAAAAGACCCAGGGATGTAGTATCGTTTTAAAAGTGGGAGATTCATCAGACTAGGAAAAAATTATAAATTAACTTAGTACCTGAAAGTTTTTGACAAAGAGAATAATCTAAAATCTCTGAACCCGTAAATCCAATTTTGTTTTCACCTACATGAGTAGCTTAAACCTATGGTAAATGTTTTTTCATAGTAAAATCACCATTTATTGCAAAACCTAGCAAGTCGTGACAACTGGGGTGTATGGGAATGATTTTATAACTATTGTCTTAGACAATAAGCAACCTTTCCCATAAAACTTGACCAACTTAATGGCATCATCTACTGTTTGATACTGATTACTGTGCATAACTCATCTGGGATTCCATCATTGATTGATTTATCATTAGGATAAGAGAGATGATGAATGACCCTAAATTCCCCTGGAACTTTTTTAGACACCAGACCTAATGGGGAGACTTGTAAATTTGGGAAAGGAACTTTAACAAAAGGTCCAGCCACCCGTCCTGCTTCGACCTCTTTTGAAATTGTTTCTATCAAAATTTCTGGGTGTTCTATTGCTGACTGTAGATTTTTACTGAATCTGTACTTTCTTTCCCCCTTGTAAGGTATAACAAAACCTTGCCTAAACCCATGAATAAGAAATTGTTTGTTTTGCTTATCATACCCATCCAGCCATTTACTAAATTTTAAAACACTGATTGGAGTAATTACACTATTTTGTGGGAGTGCTCTTAGATCCACTTGGCCTTTTTTGGTAAAGGTTTGACCCTGTATCTGACCTTTTTCTTTTGTGAGACTGGGTTTTACATTCTTTCTTGCTGTGCATACCTCCACATTTTTCACAGACCTGGGGGTATCTACAGTCTGGCCCTCGCTCACACTCGCCATTGTTGTTGTAACTGTAGCAATAGAGCCTTCTCCTGGAGTTCCGCAATGGAACTCCAGCAGAGAGAAAGGGCGGCCCCCGACTAAGACTCGACTTGTTTTGGCTTTTGCCGATACCCTTCAGGGAATTGAATTTAGCTGTAATCCCCAAGGACACAGGTTCTGTGTATAGTTCATAGTTTACCTGATCCCAGGGTAATTTATTCCAATCATGCTCGCGCCATTCCCGAAAGGTACGGTCATAATTAAAAGCTGCAATATCACCTGACCTTCTTGCTAATGTTTGAATTGTATTTGCATATTTCTTTAAGGCACAAGCTTGGTCTGGGTACTTTTCACAATAAATACTTACAAATATAAGGCAGACAGCCAGTGTGCCACAGACTCAAAACGATATTTCGGAGGCGGTTGTTTCTCCCAACTTATCCCCCCCCCCCTGTTGGGATTCAATGACCTGAAAACGTACCTTAGGAAATTTTTTGTTTAATAAACTCCTTAGATCAATATATTCGTTTGCCCAAATCTTTGCTTTAATTTTGGGATCAATCCCCAATGCCAGCGATTTTGAAATACTCGGACTTGAAAAATTTATACATGAAGCAGTTGTTTCCAATTCTAGAGACTGCTGATCAAGTTGTGCATTACCATTACCTGTGCTCAAAAATTGTGTTAAACTGTCATTCATGTTGGAGTTCTGGGTCGAACCAGCCGTGGAACAAGTTACTGCTGTCTCTGTGCTTAAATCAGAGGAAGCTGATGTTATAGGTGTTTGTTGTGGACTGACTTCCACTGATGTTGAAGGTATTGGGGGGGTTTCAGATTGCTGTACTAGTTGAGGCATGGGAATGACTTCTTGAGCCTTAAGTGCTGCGATTACTGAGTTAGTTATGTCTGGATTGGCGGCCCTTATCTGCTGTTGGACTTGATTATGGAATTGTACCCCCGGATCTTCAACCACAGCTTGTATGGTTTGAGTGTGATTACCTGGACTTGGAATGTTATGTGGTGCCGGTCGTTTACTTGCTAAACGCCTCGACTTTCTTGGTGGCTCTGCCCTATCCTAAATTTACACCTATAAATTTTAAATTGATGGGTTGTCGATGAGGAACGATAAGATGAATCATTGGAGACATCGCTGAATTTTAACTACGAATTATTTCCTACCGATAACCCCACCGATTCGCAAAATGGCCTCAGTCACCGTCCGATCATTAACACATCTCTAAAGAATCTGCAGATGCATGGCCGAGCATCGTCCAATATCCGTTAAATCTGTGGTCATAGGGGGGTTGAATAGTGTTCACTGATCATCGGTCGATGTTCGACAAAACATTGGCCCGCAGTCGACCGAAAGTCCGGCCGGGTAACAACGCCATTTTTATCATAAAACACATTGGTTGCCCATCGTATACCCAGCGCTGATAATGTGACTGATACTTTAAGGACTTCTAAGCCGATGTGTACCCGATGTTGGGGCATCGTCAACACCACAAATTACCACCGATTACCACCAGTCTACGGCTACCGGCCGGGAAATGTGACCTAAGTATAAGCAGATGCTTCCCAATGATTTCCAATTAGGTAGGAAATACACATGTATAACGCTTGTTATTGTACCTCTGAATTAATATTTCTTTGTATTGTTCTTTTTTAAAGAGGATAGGTTATAAAAGAAATGAAATGCATATCAGATATATTTTTAACAAATGGAATAATCTTAACAATAATCTACAAGAATTAGGATTTGTATCAAGATGAGACTCACTTGTTCTTCCTGACATACTTCAGCATTTGAACAGTGCTTGTTGTGCACTCTGCCCACACTGCTTTTCCTAAATGAGCTGGGATTTGAAATTTTTGAAGCACTGCATCTGTTTATATAAATGTTCAAAACGTCATTCATTGGTAATTAATATTTACTCAGTGCCACTTATTATTTAACGTTTGCTTTACAATACTGACATCCCTGATAGCAGTTTTATTTTACACATAAAATCACCGATACATATGCATGCTTTTCTAATATAAATGTATTTATTTAATCAAATCTAGGCACTAAGCATCGATGGTAGGGGGGGGGGGCTTCCACCACCCCCATTCCCACTTTTTTTAACATTAGAAATTTTTTTCTTAATTTACACATAAAAATTGAAAACTCATCGATTTCCCCTCCTAGTTTGGAGGATGAAATAAATGGCTGTGAAAATAAGGAATTCAAAAGTGAAATTGAGGTTGCAAGAAATACTAAGCACCCCTCCCCCTGGATTATGTTTGTATGATATGGAGAATTTTCCTTATTTTGTTTTTGCTATTAAAAATTTCAAGATTTTGAAAGGGCTGGCCCCCACTGTTAAAAACGATGCTACCTGCCAAAAATTTACATGTCAACCAAAATGTGTATAATATCAATTAAATGGCATTCTGAGCATCGGTATATTACAATGATTCTTTCTTTAAAAAAGCATTAAATATTCTGACAGTATCGATGTAAATTGCTACTGATACATTTCGGTTATAATAGCGGGGCAATAACTGCATAATTGTGACACTCTTAATGTCGAATTTACATTTAACAACATCTAGGAAAGCGATTAAGCGCAATGCTGTTTCATTAGCTAGTTTCTCTGAACAGTCTCTGTCATCCATATCATTTCCACCAGCGTGAAAGATAAGATGGTGTGATAGCCACCTTGATATTTGGTGTTCCCATCGCTGGCAGTGAGCTGAATCATTAATGCGGCCTCCACCGATACCATAAAAGTTTACGAGGGGATCGTTTCCCAATGCAAAATTATTTAACTGGGGATTCCTATCAATAAATTGTTTCAGACGATTTGTATGGGAACTCCCCAAAATCATTGTCTGAATTTCGTGAATGACCTTGACCTCTCTGACTGATACGTGGCCCAAATTATCTCACTAACGTTATATGAGCAACTGGTCACCGATGCCGCAAATGTCAGTTTCGATGTGGTCCGTTCTTAAATGGCGTGTCCCTCTGTTTCAATATTTCACTAATTAATATCTTAATTTACAAGTAGTCACACCTGCGCGCCATTCCACTGCCAACACGGCTCCATGCTCAAATTATTGCTGAGCCCGCGCGGTGCGGGGGAAAATCAATTTGAGACTTAAAAGATGGATATGAAAATAACGAACAGTATTCAATCTCAACGTCCAGAACTAGAATGTATTTTCGTATATAATACTGTTTATAACAATTTCCAGACGAAACTCGGTCTGCAATAACGTATAACACTGACTGACTTACATACCGTTCACTTTTTTGTAAAATCAAGTCAAAAGTACATGTGGATTCTGCATGGAGCCCTTGCTTGGGAAGGTTTTATGATGTATATCTGGAGGTGCGCCCAATGCGTCAATACATACCAAGCTAGCCAATCTACATTTCTGTGAAGTGTAATGTTAGAGTTATCCCCCTTTAACTATAAACATGTGCCATAAAATTATTTATAAAATATGTGCCGTGTGCTCGTTGTCATAATCAGGAAATAACGGAAAAAATCCGTGGTCAATTCAGTGTATAAATAATGGACTAACAATTGGTATGAAAAACGTCAGTCAGCATTTCATTCAATGATAAATTGTATTTGCTGACAAGGTCATTGTATCGACCATAGAATTTACGAAATGATGACTTTAAACGAGACTGTTGATATTCTTGTTTCATCAACTTGCTTGTCAATAATTTACCTCGTTTAAGAAATTGTCCATACGTAGAGCATGCTCTTGCATATCGTATCAACTGAGATATAAATACTCTGTATGCAGGTTATGAAGGTATATTGCTGCATAAGTAAGGGAAGTTGACGATAGAAAAATTAATGTCATCACGTTTATCATATAGCTTGGTTGTTAGATTACCATTAGTGTCTTTTTCAAGTAAAATATCCAAGTATGAAGCAGAAGTGTCGGACTCTGTGGTATCTTTTATCTCAAGCTCACCAGGATATATCGTGTCGACGTAGGAATGGAAATTTTCATTATTAATTGTCAACACGTCGTCGATATATCTAAATGTCGAGTTGAAGGCCACAGCAAGTGATTTTTCTTTTCACGTAAAAGATTTTGCATAAATTCTGCTTCATATGAATATAAAAATAAGTCTGCTAATAACGGAGCGCAATTTGTACCCATGCGAATTCCAATAGATTGTTTGAATACCTGGTCCCCAAAAACCACATAGATATTGTCAATCAGAAACTCAAGCATCTTCTTGATGTCAACTTCAGAGTACTTATGTGTGCAATCAGAATCTGTTTTAACAAAATAATTTTTCAAATGACCAATGACGAGGTAAGTAAACTTACGAGTTCCATTTTTGTTGAAGAAGCAGCTGTCAATGATATCAAAAAGCCTGGATTTTAATTTGTCGTGGGGAATTGTTGTATATAAAGTTTAAAAGTCGTAAGTTTTTATGCTGTTGATTTTTGTAAAGTCTTGTGATTTCAAATTGTCCAAAAGTTCTTTAGAATTAGACAATGGACAAAATTAATATAACGGAAAGGTAGAAAATGTTAATAGAACCCTCTTAAGGAAATGCCAGTTAGACAACAAAGACCCATTCTTGGCACTATACTTGACAGTTGATGAAAGTCAAAATGCGATCCTAACAGGTTACTACAGCTGATAGTACTATAGCTGGAATGTTACGAGAGGTTTTCTGTCGTGGCTGTAACTGGAATGTAACGAGAGGCTTTAGTTAGTGGCTATATCTGGAATGTTACTAGAGACTTTCTTTCGTTGATAAAGTTGGAATGGTACGAGTGGTTTTCTTTCGTAGCTATAGCTAGAATGTTACGAGAGACTTTCTTTCGTTGATAAAGTTGGAATGTTACGAGAGGTTTTCTTTCGTGGCTATAACTGGAATGTTGCGAGAGGCTTTCTTTCGCAAAAACAAATGCCTTCTTTTGAATCCAGAATCTACAATGATATCATCACATTCCTGCACTTCTACTTACCATTGCTTGGTCAGATATAGAACAACTACATGTATACAATATTGAGAAGGATATGGAAATAACGAACAGTATTCAATCTCAACAAAGTTATTCTTCCTGTGGGAATTTTTCAATTACAATTTTAATGTGTTTGCATGTTTATAGCCCGACAAAGTAGTTTACAAAGCTTTTGGCCGGAATGGTTTTTTAACACAAATTTCCGAACAGTCAACGATACATCTTGTATCGGGGAGTTCTCTGGATGATACTTGGATATTTTCTTGAACAATATCTTTTGAGGGCCACTCCACCAACTGCTTAAAACATTTTGAAAGAAGATTTACTCATTTTGTGATTAATCTACAAACATGAATTTGTGAGATTCAAAAGAGAAATGCCATGTATTGGCATATTTTCTTGAACAATATCTTTTGAGGGCCACTCCACCAACTGCTTAAAACATTTTGAAAGAAGATTTACTCATTTTGTGATTAATCTACAAACATGAATTTGTGAGATTCAAAAGAGAAATGCCATGTGTTGGCTATCATTACCTTGTCTGATTCTAACCAAGGTCAAAACAGATTCCTCAAAAAGTGTGATAATTTAACGTTTTCTTCCTTGTTTTTTCTTTTACCATCCCATAGTTTTAAGTCTTTTGCATTTGGCTTTAACCACATAGAGTACAAATTGAATGATATAAAGCATCTTTAGGGATGCATTTGTTCATATGTTATTTAGTGTTAAGGAAAATCAACCTTTCTTTGAACCATCATCATTGATAAAAAAAAAAACATGAATAAGTTAGTAAGTTCTTGAGCTTTTTTCTCATATTTTCTTTTTTATTTACATCTACAAGCGTCTTACTTTACATGCTTAAAACACTGGGTTCAACAAGCGCATTATTCATCATGTTCTGTATTGTGACTGGTAGTGCGTCCTCTTTCTCGTTTCCATGATCACTCGCCTGCTAGGTTAGATTTCAAAGAATCCATTGAGGATTTGCAAAAAAAATAATCTACGACGTTCAGAAGAAGAATTTTCCTCACATTTCCTCCATACCTTGAGAAAACATTCCATTTAAATTCCATTCAAAATGGATATAGGATGTGATCAATCTGATCACTAAATAAACGTTTCCAATGCTTTATTTTGCTTGATATTCGTCCTAAATCAATTTCATCAAAGTTAAGTGGAGAAAGTTTCGGACTGCCTCGAATGCTGATAATCTTTTGCTGGTTATTTCGAGCTATTACATCTTCTGGTTTCTGACAAGGAGAGTCATACTTTCCTTTCTAAACCGTTTTCACTCGTTGCTTTTAGACGTAAAGTAAAAAGGGCGAGTGTGTTTCCTCAAATAGCATATACTATTTTGAATCCACCTCCGAAATAGAAGTATATTTTGTGACATCATTTTTTTTTGTGGAAAATTAACTCTGAAGTTATGTTGCAGTTAATTAGGGCTTTACATATTTTCCCCCGCTTGAAAAGTGGGGGATATTAATAGCATTAGCTGCCTCAGCCACCCAACGAATCTGTAAAACGAAGAATGTGTAATATTGAGAAGATGATATGAAATATATTTTAAACTTAAATAACTACAGTGTAACATGTACTATTACTGCAATGGAAAACCAACCAATGTCAAAAGTTTTCCGTTAGTCAATGTATAATCTTTTTTTTAAAAAAAGACATACATGTACATTATAATGTTTCATTGTTTAAAGCTTATAGATAACTTTGTTTTCTGTTTTAGATATGGTACTCAAAAGATAGAAGAACAAACCTTGGTAACAAGACGAGAAGCATTTGCATCTGAGGTGATCATCTGCTTCTGCGCTCTACTCAGGAGGCGTGGCATCTCGGCTCTAATTCCCATCTCATCCAGAACGTCCAATGAATCCCTAAAACCTCTGTCCACTATGAAAACGTCATCTTCCTGAAACCAGCCCTTCAGATCTTCCACATTCGTATGAAGCATATGATTGAGGATGATGGAATCATTATTTCTGGCGAGGTATGGTCCAAGAACTGTCAAGAAATAGCCATCTGTAGATGTGACAACCATGGGTTTAACAAGGGGCCTGCCTTTATGTAAACTGTAAGATTTTCTCTGAAAGTTGAAGTTGTTACTATTCTGGATGTAAATATAAGTTCCATCAAAAACAGCAACAGCTTTCTTCTCAATCTCCAAAAAATTCCTGTGCCAGCGGTCTTGTATGATTCTTGATAAAACCTTCTCTGCTAATATGATGTAGACCAATGAAATGAGGTACAAATGACTTCATTAGAGCTGCCCTAACTGATCGTATTGCTCTGCAAAGGGAAGACTTGGATATTCCAAAGATGGTGGCAAGAAGTTGGTTTGACATGCCTGACCTCAGTTTCAGGAGAAATATGCCTAGAGACATCCTGGTGCCACTGTTCTTTGTATTTCGAATGTCATTTGAAATAAAAGAATGGACGTCTTCAAAATTTTCTTTGGATATGCCGGTCAATGTTGTGTAATCTGCAGTGTTCATGCTTGATTGTTCAAAAGAAAATCTGCTCGTTGAATTTTAAATGGCATAATTTCTAATTTTCTGGATGAGTTCAAGAATTGTTGTTCTGTTGACAAGTGTTGATTCCAAAGTGTGCAAATTGTCAAGAGCACCATGCCTGAATTCCCCATCTTCAACATGAGATGGACAGCATCTGCTTCAAGATGTAATGACTTCTTTCTGCAGGAAAGCTGTAAATCTAGCAGAAGAGGTAACAACAATTTGGTCCAGGGCGCTTGCAAATGAAACAGTAAGCATGAGATGAAGGCGTTCTATGGATTGGTAACGGTATGGAAGGTGGACTGGATATTCCTGATGATGATGGATTTGCAAGTGTTTGTGGAGGCTGTGACACAGGAAGTGGCCCAGATTTCTTTTGACAATAATTGGTTACCATGGTATAGATGTCTGCACTTCGTACACAGAATGTCATTACTGTTCGCTTCAACAAGAAAGTTCTTGCGGAGAAAACGACGAATAGCTGAAGATTCACATTTAATTTTTTTCTGTCCTTTGGTTTTGTTCGCTTCTTACATAGAATGCATGGGAAAGACTTTCCAATTTCTTTTATTTTTCTTTTCTTGATTCATTTCTAAAAAAAAGAAAACATTAATTCTATTAACTAAAAAAAATACATGTTGTTTTTCTTTATTTTGACACTGACAAAATATAATTATATTTAAGCAATTAGGTCAGAGAAATGAAGTGAAAGTGGAATAGCGTGCGACTGTTTGTTACCGAATATGTCAAAGATTCATGGATTTTGTTTGATAAAGAATTTCATAATATTCATATATAAGTAGGATTTTGATTAGGAGAAATATATACTAAAAATGATAAGAACATATATATTTTCTGCATATCATTAAGACTTATTCAACATATTATATTTAGAAAAAAAAATTATAATTCTTCCTTTAATTTAAAAAAAAAATTAATTTCCCCATAGGGGAATCGGACCCGGATCGCATGCTTATTAGACGGACGCGCTACGCTGTAGTTACAGACGCCATCTGCCAAGGAGTGTTTTTTTTAATGTTTTATAGCAGAATAATTTGAATGTAACAAACTGATAAGTTTGTGGTTTTTTGGTAATAAATGCCCCTAGAATATTAATTGTGTGTTATTTTGTTTGATTTATTCCCTTTCATATTTTTGTTTACATTACATACCTAGAAATATTGTATATGTGTTATCTTTACAAGGATCTAATAGGGTTTCGTAGTTTTACAGATCTGCCGTTTGCATGCGACTTAGGCTAGGGTTAAGACCGATTTATTTGCGGGACATTGTTTTTAACTAAAGTGTAAACCATATAGAAGAAGATAAAGTTATAATTTTAAGCGCATTAAAGCGTGCAAAATATATGAAAGTGTACTTTTTTCTGTGTTTACAGTGAATCGCCAGTCTGCAGACGATACATTTTTAGCTTAAGTCTACCTGTGAAGAAAAAAATGTCTTTGATCTTTCAATTCGATATTTATTAATAAAAATAATAATAAAATTACTTACCTCCAATAGAATTCTTTTTTCTTTCTTTCTGGAGGACATAATTTTCTGAAGACTTGGTGTATAATTAATTACCGAAAAACTTCTTGTTACTTTGATTACGTATGTAAATGAGCTTAATTGATATGATGTGAGAAAACGCGCCCGATCTAATTAAGAAATAATTAATAAAAGCACAAAGTGGTTTTAATTTCAGCTGATTTTTTAAAAAAACAAGAGGCCCACGGGCCTTATAGGTCACCTGAGCATTATGCAACAACTTTCCAGTTACAGTGTATTGAATTTGATTCAATAACATGTTTTAAGCCAGATGCTATATGGCATTCACAATTTTGAAAGAGTACCATTGATCATCATAACAATAAACTTAGCAGTTGCTTAGCTTGGTTACTGAATACCCATATGCAGGGTAGGGGAACAAAAATGCACTCCAACTAATCAGTAATATTCATCAATAATCAGTAGTGCCCCTAACACTCTCACATCAACCCCTGACCCTAGGTTGCACACATTTTTAAAAGGCACCCTTAAAATTGCCTATCAAAAAGTAAATAAATGTTTTATAAATACAAAGGACCAGATTTCAAACAATTAACTCATTTCCAGTATATAAGTAGAGCCCCCCATGGTACCCCTGACCCTGGGACCTTGAAATTCACAATTCTGCATGATTAGGGCCCTTGCTCATCATAACTATATAGGTAGTTCATCTGCTTCATACCCAGAGACAGAAAAGAAAATTTTCAAAGATTTAATGTATTTTCACTAAATAATCAAAAGAGCCCCACCCTAACACCAGAACCCCCGACCCTGGGGCCATAAAATTCACAATTTTGGTAGAGGCACTCTTGCTCAGCATAACTATTTACTAACTTGGTTTATTTAATATCCAGGGGCAGAGAAGAAGATTTTCAAAGAATTCATGTAATTTCACTATATAATCAATAGAGCCCCCCCCCCCCCCACACACACACCAGAAACCTTGATGAAAGGGCCATTTAATTCACAATTTTGGTAGAGGCACTCTTGCTCATCATAACTATTAACTTACTTGGTTTATTTAATACCTAGGAGCAGGGAAGAAGATTTTCAATTCACATATTTTCACTATAAAATCAATAGAACCCCCCCCCCCCAAAAAAAACAAGAACCATTGACCCTGGGGCCATAAAATTCACAATCTTAGTTGAGGAACACTTTACTATCATCACTATGTACTTAGTTTATTTGATACCTAGGAGCAGAGAAGAAGATTTTCAAAAAATTCATGTATTTTCACTTTATAAACAATAAAGTCCCCCCCCGAACCTCTGACCCTGGGGCCATAAATTTCACAATTTTTGTAGAGGCACTCTTGCTCATCATAACTATGCACTTAGTTAGTTTATTTAATACCTAGGAGCAGAGAAGAAGATTTTCAAAGAATTCATGTAATTTCACTATATAATCAATAGAGCCCCCCCCCCCCACCAGAACCTTTGACCATTGGGCCATAAAATTCACAATTTTGGTAGAGGCACTCTTGCTCATCATAACTATTTACTTTCTTGGTTTATTTAATACTTAGGGGCAGAGAATAAGATTTTCAAAGAATTCCTGTATTTTTACTATATAATCAATAGAGCCCCATCCTAACACCAGAACCTCTGACCCTGGGGCCATAAAATTCACAATTTTTTTAGAGGCACTCTTGCTCATCATAACTATGCACTGAGTTAGTTTATTTAATACCTGGGAGCAGAGAAGAAGATTTTCAAAGAATTCATGTAATTTCACTATATAATCAATAGAGCCCCCCCCCCCCCACCAGAACCCTGGGGCCATAAAATTCACAATTTTAGTAGAGGCACTCTTGCTCATCATACCTATGCACTTAGTTAGTTTATTTAATACCTAGGAGCAGGGAAGAAGATTTTCAATTCACATATTTTCACTAGATAATCAATAGAACCCCCCCCCCACACACACACCAGAACCCTTGACCCTGGGGCCATAAAATTCACAATCTTAGTTGAGGAACACTTGCTTATCATCACTATGTACTTAGTTAGTTTATTTGATACCTAGGAGCAGAGAAGAAGATTTTCAAAGAATTCATGTATTTTCACTTTATAAACAATAAAGTCTCTCCCCCCCCCGAACCATTGATGCTGGGCCCATAAAATTCACAATTTTGGTAGAGGCACTCTTGCTCATCATAACTATGCACTTAGTAAGTTTATTTAATACCTAGGAGCAGAGAAGAAGATTTTCAAAGAATTCATGTAATTTCACTATATAATCAACAGAGCCCCCCCCCCCCCCCACACACACTAGAACCCTTGACCCTCGGGCCATAAAATTCACAATTTTGATAGAGGCACTCTTTTTCATCATAAATATGCACTTAGTTTATTTTATACCTAGGGGCAGAGAAGAAGATTTTCAAAGAATTCATGTAATTTCGCTATATAATCAATAGAGCCCCCCCCCCCCCCCCCCAAACACCAGAACCCTTGAGCCTGGGGCCATAAAATTCACAATTTTGGTAGAGGCACTCTTGCTCATCATAACTATTTACTTACTTGGTTTATTTAAAACCCAGGGGCAGAGAAGAAGATTTTCAAAGAAATCATGTATTTTTACTATATAATCATTAGAGCCCCACCCTAACACCAGAACCCCTGACCCCAGGGCCATGATATTCACAAATTTGGTAGAGGCACTCTTGCTCATCATAACTATGCACTGAGTTAGTTTATTTAAAACCTAGGAGCAGAGAAGAAGATTTTCAAAGAATTCATGTAATTTCACTATATAATCAACAGAGCCCCCCCCCCCCAACACCAGAACCCTTGACCCTGGGGCCAGTCGTGCGTTAACATTTGAACATTTTCAGCTTCTTCTCTGCAACCACTGAACCAATTTCAACTAAATTTGGCACAAAGCATCTATGGGTGAAGGGGAACAAAAATTGTGAATTTCATGATCCCTGTCCCCCTGGGGCCTGAGGGGTGGGGCCAAAACCACTAAAATTAATGCAATCTTTAAAAATCTTCTTCTTTACTCCTGGACATCAAGCAGTCAAACTGTTTGCATAATTGTAATAAGCATTGAGTCCTCTACCAAAATTGTGAAATTCATGGCCCTGGGGTCAGGGGTTCTAGTACTAGGGCGGGGCTAAATAAGTATATATAGAAAATGCATTATTTCTTTGAAAATCTTCTTCTCTGCTCCTGGGTATTAAATAAACCAACTAAGTACATAGTTATGATGAGCAAGAGTGCCTCTACCAAAATTGTGAATTTTATGGCCCCAGGGTCAGGGGTTCTGGTGTTAGGGTGGGGTTCTATTGATTATATATAGTGAAAATACATGATTTCTTTGAAAATCTTCTTCTCTGCCCCTTTGTATTAAATAAACTAACTAAGTGCATAGTTATGATGACCAAGAGTGCTTTTGCCCAAATTGTGAATTTTATAGCCCCAGGGTAGAGGGTTCTGGTGTTAAGGGGGGGGGGGGCTCTATTGGTTATATAGTGAAAATACATGAATTCTTTGAAAATCTTCTTCTCTGCTCCTAGGTATCATATAAACTAAGTGCATAGTTATGATGAGCAAGAGTGCCTCAACCAAAATTATGAATTTTATGACCCCAGGGTCAAGGGTTCTGGTGTTGGGAGGGGGGGGGGGGCTCTATTCATTATATAGTGAAAATGCATGCATTCTTTGAAAATCTTCTTCTCTGCTCCTAGGTATCAAAGAAACTAACTAAGTGCATAGTTATGATGAGCAAACATGCCTGAACCAAAATTATGAATTTAATGGCCCCAGAGTCAAGGGTTCTTGTGTTAGGGCGGGGTTCTTTTGATTATATAGTGAAAATGCATGAATTCTTTGAAAATCTTCTTCTCTGCTCCTAGGTATTAAATAAACTAACTAAGTACATAATTATGATGAGCAAGAATGCCTCTTCTAAAATTATGAATTTCATGGCCCCTAGGGTCAGGGGCTCTGGAGTTAGGGCTCTATTGATTATTTAGTGAAAATACATGCATTCTTTGAAAATTTTCTTCTCTGTCTATGTGTATGAAGCAGATGAACTACCTAAATAGTAATTATGAACAAGGGCCCTAATCTTGCAGAATTTTGAATTTCAAGGCCCTCAGGTTTGGGGGGGGGGGGGGGGGTTAGGTCTCTACTTATATCTGAAAATGAATTGTTTGAAATCTGCCCCTTTATATTTATAAAACATTTATTTATTTTTTGATAGGCAATTTAAAGGGTGCCTTTTTAAAATTTGTGCAGTGTGTGGACCTAGGGTCAGGGGTTTAAGTCACATCGGGGCACTACTGATTATTGCTGAATATTACTGATTAGTTGGAATGCAATATTGTTCCCCTTCCCTGCGTATGGGTATTCAGTAACCAAGCTAAGCAACGGCTAACTGTATTGTTATGATGATCAATGGTGCCTCTTTCAAAATTGTGAATGCCATATAGCATCTGGCTTAAAACATAAATCAAATTCAATAACTGGAAAGTTGTTGCATAGTGGTCAGGTGACCTTTAAGGCCCATGGGCCTCTTGTTATTTTTAAAAGCAGTACAACTCTTGAAATAAACGAAATCTTCACGAAAATAAAATAATTCCGGATTGCTCCTTGATATTGTTTAAAGTTGATTTTCATCAACAGCGCACCCTCTGATCTAAAAAAAAATCTATCAACAGTTCTGTTTCTTTATTAAAGTGATTTAATGGAATGTCGTTACATTTTTTATCATAGGTTGCGCTGTATGTGAAAAACATGACTAAAATAAAAAAAGTAGAGAATTTCTGCAAAAAAAACCGTCCATTATCGGTTTTGTCTCTTATTCAAATCGTGACGTTTTGGCGGAAAAATTTTGGTGTGTTGGGATACTATCAACAGTGTATTAACCCTTGATAATAATTTTATTTCTATTCATTCTACTTTGAAAATTGAGAAATCGCAGGGCCAATATGACGAAACATGGTCTGTGTTCTTTGCGTGATCTGTTTTTAAAAATTCTTATATTTGTAACGTCCGGGCAATTGTCAAATTGAATAAGTTAATCCATTTCTTATTGCAGGTAGCAAGAAGATGTAAGATATAACTAAACGCTCAATGCGTAATCCGGGTATTTAATCGCCCCCCGCCGATTTACCCTCTCCTTGAAAATTAAAAGTCAGTATCGGTTTAAATTTTATTTACAGACTAATCATAGTAAAGAATCATCCAAAATCATCACAACAAAACACTGTATAATTCATCGTGAAACAATATTTGAGCAAAGTTTATATCCCAGCACAACTATAGCAAAACTGCGTCCCCGTATCGAATAAGTACCCGTATATATACTAAATGACCATCACTCCTAAGGAGTGATGGGGTATAAACAAACGACAGTCACTCCTAATGAGTGACCGGGTGTAAACAAACTTTTCTAAAAATAGAACGAGTGACCGGGGGTTACATAAATACTGTAAATGGTAACTAAACAATTAAAATAATAAATTTAGAAATATTGACTTCAAAATACGTAACATATTTATCTGTTAAAATATCCTCGTGACATGAAATACTTGGATGCAACAATAAAAAAGGCGACATTTCCGATTTTCTTCATGCATACAGGGACCTATATACTAAGTATGTAGGTCCCTGATTCCTAATATTTGTGTAAGCAAACTGTCAATAGACCCCTGCGTCTCTGCACGCAGTTCCGTACAAACGAACTCGGGTGGAAGTTTGATGGTTAAGTAATAATTACATAAAAGTACAAAATTAAAGTTTAGACTTGGCTATAGTTTTACTTTAATTTAAACAGAACAAATATGAAATATGTGAGACTCTCTTAGAGGATGTTAACAACCCCCCCTCCCCCCCCCCTAATCGATCTAGATCCACCACTACATTTCCTCTCTTTCAGTGTTGAGATGTGGCGGGAAAATGCTTGGCACATTGTAAAAACGCGCTTTATCCTAGCCTCATGGACAAAATTGTCGAACGATTCCGTGCCTTTAAGAAATCAATATTTCATCAAATTTTTGAAAAACTTCCATTGGAAATGTATAAATATACACAGCATTTTAAAATAAGTACAACAAATCCTGTCTAGACTGTTTAAAAAGAGAGAGTATACAATGCGGTCTTTGTTTTAGACTAATGCCTAAAGTAAGACACTTCCTGCTAATTTTCTCCGCACTTCAGTAATGTCAGAGTTTGTCAATCAGGATTAGATAAAATATTTACCCAATTATTTATGAAATTTTTATTTTATGATTATTGTGCTTTGTTATACATTTAGAATATCTTTGTTTAATATTCTATAATATGAATGTTATTAAATATTTGTATTCAAATTATTCTAACTCCGCAGAAACGCACGACGACTTAAAACTTTCATATCAACTAACCAACCGTCTCCTGGCGGCCGGTAATTATCGTAACAGACGCCAGTAATTTAAAAGAGGAGTGGATAGGATTTATATTACCAAGTCAAATTGTCATGTTCGTAGGTTTTGACCTTTCCATAAATCGTAATTGCAGTCGAAAATCATTAGATTTGAATAATTTTGTTCAATAATTTACTGCAGTTATAAATCGCAGCATTTGGAAATTGCAACTTTCATGCCTCAAACGGACAGCAGTTATGAACAAAGAGATGTTCGTTAGTTACTGGGTCTTGTTTATCATTTCGGCATACTTTGGTTACGCCGTGGGTAAGCACAAAGAATGAGAGTTTTTTGATTTAAAATACGGAGTATTGTACATATATGAGATCGCAAAGGAAAGTTTGTCAGTGGAAATTTTAAAGGCTTATAAATTCAGTTGTTTCAATGTTATAGATGTATGATTTGATTTCCTCTTGAAAGTTAGAAAAGGTTTTAAAAAGTATAATGTTATAATAATGTTATAATAAGTTTATTATCAATTTGTAAATATTTTAAAGACTTTTAAAATATATCCATCTTTGAGATTTCAATCATTTTTTGAGAATTCCAAGTTTAAATTGCAATTTTTTGTTAATCTTATGAACATGTAGGTAATGTTTTGATGAGACGAGGTGATATCGACATCTATGAAGAAAAACCGGATGACTTTGAAATCCTGAATGCTACATACGAGTACATAAACGCTACACACACTGAGGACGGTTGTCCGGGCTTGGCTGCCTGTTTTTCTGAACCATCGAATGCATCTGACCAGGAAGGAAATATGTACCTTGGAGAAAATTTCTTCACCGATTATTGCAAGTAAGCATTTCGCGAAGGTTCTCATGTAAACTTGGGCAAACTGCAAGAACATATTTTATTATCCCATGACCGACAAATTTTTCTTTGATCTTCACAAGGGTGTATTTCTCATATTAACACAAGTGTGGTGATATATTAAATATCACATATGTGATATAAAAGCTAGTGATATCCAACAGTTATACCCTGGATGTAGGAGGAGCTATGCAAATGAGACAAAAAAATCGTTTCTAGATTTTAATGAACTAACAGAAACAAAAACACACACACACACACAAAACAGATAACACAGTTTAAATCAAAAAGCACAAATCTTTACAAAAAAGACACTGACACGGTCTGGCGGAGCAATTCTCGAAGCGGATAACTTCATCTCCCATAGGAATTCGCACATTCAATAGTAGCATTTTCCTTCCCGGCATCCTCTAAAAAGTTCATTTCATGAACACCTTCCTCTCATGCACCGTAGAATATCGGAACAGATTTGATATAAAGTCCTCGGGGGCAGAGAAATCCGTATGCGCCCCTGGCTTCAATTACAGTGTACAAAACATGATATATAGTGTACGCAAGTTCTTGGTACTTACTAGTGAGTATTTCGGGAATTATTTTAAACTCACCAAGTTGTTGTTTCGCTGAGATTTCCAGTCTAGTTGAGCACTTGAACCATGTTGAATGCCCATGATGTGTTACGGCTTGTGGTTTTACTTTCTCGATTTTTAAGCGCACTTATTTCACTGGCCGACACATATTTTCCGAATCTAGTATTTTCAGTCCATTTCGTAAATTTTTCCCGTTTCAATTCCGGAAATGATTCCAAACACCAACTCTGTAAATCAAAATTCATTAAGTCTTGGCCACATGGTCCATTTAAATCCGATCGCCTGAATTCATACAATCTGAACTGCTTGACTCGATAGAAAATTATCCTCGTCGTAGGCTTAATTGCTGAAAAACGGCGATTCTTTACGCTAGACCCCTGCTTTTGCCACTTTCGCCAAATCATACAACAAATGAATTGATTATCTCAAGAAAATGATCACGTGATACAGAACTAAGAAAATTACCTAATTTGTAAATCCGTAACTTGGATACCAAAAACCCTTCGCGTTAAGACTATCACGTGGTTCTGTTTCAGAGCCTTTATTAGTTGATGCAAAGAAAATACCAAATATGGGAAAAGGTCAAATGAAGGGTCATGGGATAAATCAGTTACATGATTGACAGCTCGATGATGCATACAAAATATCGTTTCGTTATTGCAAACTCGGAGGCTAACGCCTCCTCGCGTGCAATAACTCAACGATATTTTGTATGCATCATCTCGTGTCATCATGTAACTATTACTTAACTAACATGCAAATTGCTCTCAACACCTTCATCACCTGCATACGGAGTATATATATCTCAGTTGATTCGATACGCAAGAGCGTTCTCTACGTATGAACAATTTCTTAAACGAGGTAAATTATTGACAAGCAAGTTGATGAAACAAGAATATCAACAGTCATCATTTCGTAAATTCTATGGTCGATACAATGACCTTGTCAGCAAATACAATTTATCATTGAATGAAATGCTAACTGACGTTTTTCATACCAATTGTTAGTCCATTATTTATATACTGAATTGACGACGGAATATTTCCGTTATTTTTTGATTATGACAACGAGCACAAGGCGGGTGTGACCGGTCAGTAGGGGATGCTCACTCCTCCATGGCACCTGATCCCACCTCTGATGTATCGGAGGTCCGTGTTTGCTCTGCTCTTATTTTTTATATATTATTTAATGGACGTTGAGATTGAATACTGTTCGTTATCTCCATATCCCCCTTCTTAGACCTTTGATATTTATCGATCTTGTTTACAGGTATGTCCAGGAACTTGTCGATTGTGTGGAAGAGTTGGATATTTTAAATGCCCCAGGATGTGGTGACCGAACAGTTGACCTCTCAATGTACAAGACAAAAGAAACAAGTCTTTGCATCAATCCTATATACCCACGTGCGTATTTGATCAAAATACGTGTAAATGAGTGTTTGTTCAAAATTTAAAACCCTTTTTTTTAATAGGTTTCAATTTATATTACAAAAATCAATGTTCTTCATCGTAGTCCTAAAGAACTTGCGACAGTGTATGAACAGCCTGAACAAGAAGCTTGATAACTATACTGAGACAGTGCTTACCCTAATGGGACTCCCTAGACAGGATTTCACAGCAAATAATAAAAATGTGTCCAAAGAGTCTTTCTGTGGGTAAGTTTTAAAAGGATTTTGATTACTAATTTAATTAAAGTGTTTCATTAAGATTTGTTGAAGAAAAAAAATGGTTAAAACAATTCTTTGATTTTTTTCATAGTATGAGTGAAAATACATATTTAGGGTAAACAAAGTCATGGAGAAAGGACATACTATACCCTAAAATACAGTTTTATGACCTAACGATTGTATCTTCCCGAGAAAAAATTTGGTCCAGTGTAATATCACACATATGATTCAAATACATAAGGAGTTTGTTGGGTATGCCAGGGCTCTAACGATAGTTAGCCCGTTATGCAATAAATTCATACCTTAGAATACAACGAACTTAACTCATATTGCCAGATTCATGAAAGAAGGATATGGAAATAACGAACAGTATTCAATCTCAATTTCCATTAAACAAATATACAAAATAAGAGCAGAGCAAACACGGACGTCCGAAATATCAGAGGTAGGATCAGGTGCCATGGAGGAGTGAGCATCCCCTGCCGACCGGTCATAAAGCTTGTATACTTTTGAAATAGACATAATGTTTGCCTTGTTCGTCAATATCTCTAAACCAATTCCAATTGACATTTACATTATATCAAACAGATGCCCCCAAGGACGAATTCTAATTGTTCAGTGATTTTGCTACGACTGGTTTATTCTAGATAACCATTATTACGCTCCAATGAAGCCACTGGTAATAGAAATAGAGAGTACTTTGAGGTGCTGAAAAGCAATTGTTACTGAAATTCTTAAATATTTTTCAACCAAAATTTAAATTGTTTTTATTTTTAGCTCACCTGAGCCGAAGGCGTCCGTCTGTCTGTCCGTAAACTTTTCACATTTTCGACTTCTTCTCAAGAACTGCTGGGCCAATTTCAACCAAACTTGCCTCAAAGCATCCTTTGGTAAAGGGGATTCAGGTTTGTTCAAATGAAATGCCACGCCATTTTCCAAGGGGAGATAATTACGAATTAGAGAAAAATTAATGGCATTTTTAAAAAATCTTCTTCTTAAGAACCACTGGGCCAGGAAAGATGAAACTCATGTGGAATCATCCTCAGGTAGTGTAGATTCAAGTTTGTTCAAATCATGACCCCCGGAGCTAGGGTGGGGCCAAAATGGCTGACCCAAGTTTTACATAGGAATATATAGGAAAAATCTTTAAAAATCTTCTTCTGAAGAACCACTGGGCCAGGAAAGATGAAACTCGTGTGGAATCATCCTCAGGTAGGGTAGATTCAAGTTAGTTCAAATCATGACCCCCGGAGCTAGGGTGGGGCAAAAATGACCCACCCAAGTTTTACATAGGAATATATGGGAAATATCTTTAAAAATCTTCTTCTCAAGAACCACTGGGCCAGGAAAGATGAAACTCATGTGGAATCATCCTCAGGTAGTGTAGATTCAAGTTAGTTCAAATCATGACCCCTGCGACAAGGATGGGGCCAAAATGGCTGACCCAAGTTTTACATAGGGATTTATAGGGAAACCTTTTAAAATCATCTTTTCAAGTACTTCAAAGCTATGATTAGTGTCATATATTATTATGGAATCATCTTCAGGTAGTGTAGATTCTAGTTTGTTCAAATCATGAACCCCTGGGGGGTTAAAATTCACCCCCCTAAACTTTCAGTTCTGCGGCCCATTTTACAAAAGGACTTACGACTTAAGACCAAATTTGATTCTTCATATAACTTTTTTAATTAATATTATATCAAACATTATTTAAACCTTTTTAAGAGGAATGTGGTAAGATATTTTTTCACAAACAATTTCAAAGAGCAATATTAATTTTATAAAATTTTACAATAATCTGAAGTATTTGGTCTTAGTCGTAAGTTCTTTTGTAAAACGGGCCCCTGATCTGATATGTGCTTTTTCCTAGCCAATGTGCTCAGGTGAGCGTTGTGGCCCCTGGGCCTCTTGTTTTATTGAATAGAACATACAGTGAAATTTTGGATGAAACAATCGATGCATTTAAAAGATGTCCTACAAACAGTATTCAATGGTCAGAAGAGAATATCAGTATCCTTCGAAAGAATTACTACCCGGTTATCCTAGGGAGGAAAATGCCATTCCAGTGCAGTGATCCAAAACGAAAGTTGACAGGAGATGGATAATATCAACATCATTCGAAAAAATTAGAATCCAGTTGGATTTTGGAGGACAGCACAATTCAACTGCAGTGATCCAGGTTTTTGACAAAGCATAAGAAAGCTGTAACAATTTTTTAATCATTATAACTTTAAACTAACAAAATTTATATTAAATACTACATTATTTTAGCTCTTTTCATTTATTTTCATTCGAAACAGACATACATGTTACAAAAATGTTATCAAATGTACAGATGAATTTTCCCAATTACTGCAAATCTCTGAGTTACATAACTTATTACTGAACAGAGGTTATTGTAAATAAACATTAACATGTTGCTGTCCTTTAAAAAATGACTGCAATACTTGGACCATATGCATGTTTTTTCTTACTGACATTCAATTAAGAAAATTTCTAGGTGTAGGGAATATTCATGCATGCATGTAGGGTTTGTTCTCTTATTCTAAAATTATCTGCCTACTTATAACTGATTGTACGTAGTCTCGAAGCACAATTGTGAAATTTTATCTCCGATTAGCGACCTTTAGTTTTGTCAGTTTGAAAAAAGCGGGTTATTTTGACACGTGTAACTCTAATGGCTGGGACTTGACACCTGTTCTGGATTTATACGGAAGAAATTTATCATGGGAAAAATGGAGATGTAATGATTCATGAGTAGCATAGTTCTGTAGTAGGCAGATTTTTTTTATTGTCGGAGACCCCCCAACACACAAATTAAAAGCCGTTGCTACAGACCTTTATCAAACAATATTTAGATTGCTGAAATATTAATTTATTTTGTGAGCCTTGATGCACAAAACTTATGCCGGTGAAAAGTTGCTCTATCTTTTAAAAGCTACATGTATATCTCTGTTCGTTGAGAGATGTTTCTCATTCACGTTGTTAAGTAACATGTATCTATATACTGTAACTTCTTAAAATGTTTATACCATAGAATCTATGTTTAGTATAAAAGTATATGTAAAAGAGAGGAAATCAGATCTGCCAATGAATATGTAAATGCGAAATGCAGATTTAAAAGCGCGATTTGCCAATGAATGGCATATTTTAATTCGAATATGGCGAATTATTCTACGGGCAAGTTACCTAAGGTGCGAACTCTCTAGCATTCGCGCGCATGTGTAGCCTGTCGTTTGCCCAGGGCATCCGGTTTAATTTCGCTTATATATTTACTGCGTGGACCGCAGGGTCCACGCAATCACTACAAGTATAATCATAAATAAGAATTAATCATTATATTCAGGTTTTGATTTCCTTATGTCATAAACAAAGAAGATGGGCGAATAAGGCGGGCAGAATGCCTATAGTACGACAGATAAGAAGTCAAAATTTTTAATCTCAATTAAATCCAAATTTTACTTGATATTTCATCTAATATTAAAGTATACTTTATGTAAAATCTCGACAATTTACAAAAATCTCACAAAGACTTAAAATATTTGTCTTTGAAAAAGCTTACACACACTAAAAAGAACGAAAACGATCATTTCTCATACTTAAACACATTTTTTCAGTATGGGTGGGTCTTCTCTCCATTTTTTTGAAAGAGGGTCCTACAAGTGTGCAATAAAATACACATTTTTTGGTTTTCAAAAACATGGAGCAAAGACCCACTATACCTTAAAAGTAAACTTTCATGACACAACATTTGCATCTTTCCGAGAAATACTTCAAGTCCATTAAGCCGCGGGTCATATCACAAACATGATTTAAATGCCTAATATCACCATGAGTGGTGTAGCGTAGTTGTTAACGCGTTAGTCTCAAAGCAGTATGCTATTGATACGTCGGATTTTTATTGCTAGGGTTCGAATCCCAAGAATACCATCAAATAATTTTATGAAAGAAAAAATTTTTACGAGATTTTTTCTCTCTCAGAAATTTTTTTTTCTCATGATTTCAAAAATTTCAATAATTAGAAGTTGATTTAAATACTCAATTCACATATTAAATATGATTTCTTAATAGATGACCCTATAGGCATTCTGCCCGCCTTGTTCGCCCATCTTCTTCTTCAATAGAAATATAAATTCGGAAATGTTCTTATGATGTGTTATCAGAGAAATCTACATCGTTAGTATTTATAATCCAATTCTAACACGTACTCTGAAGTTGATATTAAGAGCAGAGTTCCTCCATGACAGAATCTGTGTAGTATAAGAGGACCAGGTTTTCCAACATACTGTTGGCACTCATTTACCTCATTTTTAGTCGACATATTCAGTTTGTAAACTGTACAAAAGCATGAATTAACATATCGATAATTTCTGAAAAAAATGAACATTAAATTCTATAAGAAGAATGGGTCATCAATAAGTGCTCATCAAAGTATTTGTGTTTTATTTCTGTTTAATATTGTTATAAAAAGTGACTCCCATCAAGCCACGAACCCCGTTTTCACTTAGATCCGACAGTAATTTAGTGTTTCGGCGGTGTGATAACAGGCCAAATAATAAATAAATATTCTAAATAACTAATTATAATTAGTTATATAAGTCCGCCATCATCAGGAATCCACTTATATATGTAAATCAAATATTGTTTATTTATTCTATTTGATTTATTGTATACCGGTAAGTTGTTTGCAGAAATATGCAGGAATGTTACAATAAGTTACTATATCAGTGAATGATCTGGTTTATTACATTGTAATTGACCAGTAAGTGATGTTTTTTTTTTTTTAAAAAACATTCATTTTAGTTTGGAGCTAGTTAGGAGATCTCCTAAATTTTTATGTTTTTATCCTCCCTATAAGCTTAAAGCCCATGGAGAACGGGTGTCATCTTTTGCAGGAGTTTTTCCTTGGAAGTTGGGATAACTCTTCATGGTTGAGTAGATAATCTCAGCTTACCCATTTGAAAGTTTCACATCTGTGAGAAATACCAGCTTTGATTCTCTATTGTCTACAAATCTGCACACCATGACCAAATATGTCGGTGTACTCATCCACCATGACAACGTAGGACTCGCCTGTCTTTATTCTTTCCGTCATTATGGTCACCAATTTCAGTTAATGGATTCTTTGGCTATGGCTGCAATTCTGTATGTTGTATTCTTTTTGTTTGGCAAATGTTGGAGATTTGTGACTCCTAATGTATTCATCAATGACTCATACACTTTCAGGTAGGGCAGGTTATGTTTGATCAGGAAGTCCTTAACGTTCTGGGAATCCTTTAATTCCAGCATTTCTTTCTTGGTCATGGTTTCAAATGATGCCTTAATGTCCTTCTCCATTGCCATCTCTTTGAAAACCACATCTTTAGCCTTGTGCACCTCAGACGACTTAGGCTTGATGACAACATATAGGCTGGTGGAAACACATCCTGCAGTATTCCAGACCTTACGGTCTTTAGTGTCTAAGAACAAGGGGCATTTTAAATGCCGCGTGTTGAAATAAACTTTTTACTGTCGAGGAGGAAAGCCAAAGCAATTTTCTTTCAGATAATATATATATATATAACAGTATATGATGTTTTTTTTTTTAAATATTATAAATAGTAACCCAATCTTTTTTTTTTGTTTTGTTTTGTTTTAAAGGAATGTAATCAAACTATATGCCATTTAAAGGAGCTCATTAAATGCAGTACAATACTTTTTATTTCAGGAAGAAACCTTTACTATAAAAAAGTAGTGGCATTTCAAAGTCATGAAATTTCGGTCGTTTTCTAAAATTTTATCACTTAATTAATAATGACTAAGCTAAAAGCGCCCGGTGGCGGACCCGGCAAGACTAAAAAATCAGTTATTTTGATCCTTTTTTTATTATTTCTTGTCATATTGAATTGTTGTGTATAAAGTTGAAAAGTCGCAAGTTTTTAAGCTGTTGATTTTTGTAAAGTCTTGTGATTTCAAATTGTCCAAAAGATCATTAGAATTTTTAAGTATTTACATCTGATTTACACCACTTCTTGAATATATAGTTGTACAGTACTTTTGAAGTTTTTCCTTCACTACTGTTAATATTTTAGTGAGAAGTAACGAAAGAAGCTTGGTTGAACATTTACTTGAACCTGCAATATATCTGTTTGTAAGGATTCTTATGAAGTTTCGGAATCCAATATATATATAAGGTAGTTCAAATTCATTTTGGCTCTGTGGAATATTAAAAGTATTCAAAACTGACAGGTGATTTTGAAGAATTTCTTCCATAGAAAGGGAAGTATGTGTATAAGTAGGATTGCCACTTGTAGAATTTATTTAAATCCATGTTCTTCTAGAATGCAATTTATATAATGAGCCTTACAAACGAAGACATTGTTGTTACCTGCTTTGTCGGCAGGAACCAGTACGTACTGATCGTGTAATCTATCTAATTCTTTTTTCACTTCTGGATTATTGAACACAGAAGGATGGATGGTTTTCATGTTGCCCTTCAATTTTTTAATACGTGACTTTAACATGGATCTGATACATTTAATCCATTCTGACAAGGTGTCAATTATATGTCTTCTTTTTCATATCTGGCCCATCGTCTGGCGTAATTTTCAACAGAATCCATGATATTTATGAAATTCCGACGCCAGTTGAAGGATAGGGGTTCCCTATATTTAGGACCTTTTAAAATAAGTGATCTAAGGTCCTCATTACGAACTATTTTTACGTCGCCTATAATAACGTGTCCAGCAGGACTATAGTAATGGGGCGAAGAAGAACATGAACACGAAGGGGGATTATTTTTCAGATAGTCGATATCCAGGCCATGTAAAGTGTTTTTGTAATTGAAAAGTTTGGAAGCAATGGTCGATGTATATTTGCAATGGTCGATGTATATTTGTAGGAAATACAAGGTGTAGTCTTTAACTTGAAATATGGTGGAATACAAGACTGGACCCTTTTGTGATTAAGAATATTACTTATATTAACCGCGTCAATTCCTTTATTGGCATATTGAAGTTTAAGGAAAAGACGGATTGTTTTAGCTGCATTTTCTTCCGTGAAACGTGCGGGTTTAAAAAGCCTATGATGTGCAATATCCATAATTACAGAACGCAGCCTACATTCAGGTGTCGAGGAATCTAAAATTGGATGTTCCTTGGCTTTTTCAAGAAGACTATTTAAAAGTTTCAAAGGGACAGAGTAAAGTTTTGTTCGAATATGATGTAGACCTAACTGTTGATTTACATAAGGTAGTAATGAATCAAACGAGACGTCGTGTATTGCAGGTTTATTGTACGAACGATGTCCATGACTACGCTTACGTCTCTGAGTATTGTTAAAAAGTCCCACCACATTCACATTATTACACTGCGGGCTTGAAAGATTTCCAACACTATCGACATTGTCATTACATCCATAGGGAAAGGCTGTCCCTAGTTTCCTAATCCAAAATTCTTCACGTGTCTTCGGAAAGGTGTACTTAACGACGGACTATTTGTGTGGTGATAAATCTTTTCCAGAATTCTAACTTTCATTGATAAAATAGAATGATCAGGTGAATTAAAATGTGTATATAAAAGCTGCTGACCACCATGATTTATTTGAAATCGATGACCTGATATTCTTTTGTTAAGCGATCCCTTGGTTTCGCCGATATAAATAAGTCCACACAGATTACATTCTATTCCATAGACAACATTAGAAGATTTGCAGTTCAGATTTTCCCAAGTTTTGGCATAGAAGCTCTGTCCAGTAAGATTACTGGTGAAAGAAGTGTCAGTTATCAAAATGTCACAGGTTTTACAGTTTCGCACAGAACATTTTGAAACCGAAGACATTGGATCGGAAAAGGAATCATCCAATATATCTGTAATAGAAACTTTACACTCTTTCAATTTGGTATATGATGTATTGGTTTTATACCAAAACTGGGAATCTGAAGACTGTACATATGACACATGTTTAATATCCCTGAGGATAATCCGAGGGGCACCAAATGAACTCCTTGAGTCTGTGTCCCTTATAGACTCAAAGGAGTGACGCCTTTTTATACTGGGCGACGCGCCTGCCAGTATCATTTCCTTATTCTGTGTACTCATGCATGAATAAGTACCGAACGACAAGTATCCTCGGGGACAAACTGTCCACCAGCAGAGATACATGTTCGCTGGTTAAAAGAAGGATATGGTAATAACGAACAGTATTCAATTTCAACGTCCATTAAACAATATACAAAATAAGAGCAGAACAAACACGGACCTCCTAAACATCAGAGGTGGGATCAGGTGCCATGGAGGAGTGAGCATCCCCTACCGACCGGTCACATCCGCTGTGTGCTCGTTGTCATAATCAGGAAATAACGGAAAAAATCCGTCGTCAATTCAGTGTATAAATAATGGACTAACAATTGGTATGAAAAACGTCAGTCAGCATTTCATTCAATGATAAATTGTATTTGCTGTATCGACCATAGAATTTACGAAATGATGACTTTAAACGAGACTGTTGATATTCTTGTTTCATCAACTTGCTTGTCAACTATCTTCTCCGTTTTCTTGCTTCATGGATCGAGTCATTGTACCATGGTTTAAGAGAGTCTCCTTTGATGGTGATGGTTCGTTTTGGTGCTATGCTGTCCAGGACTACTTCCACTATGGAGTCTATAGCTGACAGCAGATCATTGACATTGCCCCCTTCTTTGATGGAATTCAGCGATTCTGCTAGTTCTTGTGCTAGTGTTTCCACAGAGATGCGCTTCAATGGCCTAGCTAGCCGACTTTTGTTTGCTAGGTGCAATGGACAGGTGTAAAGTTGGCAAGTAACCGCATAGTGATTATACTAGTCAGAAACCATTAGTCTACCTGTCAAACACAAATATATGAATGTCAACTCAACAAAGTAAGTAGGGTTCCTTTTCTTCAAAAAGTAAACTTTTAATGGATTAGGTTAGTGTTTGTTACTTATGTCTATAAAGAAAAATATATGCCCACCATTTTGACTGTATGAAACTGTTTATATAATTGAATCAAACTTATTTCTTTCTTTTAATGTCATAGTACCCATCATTCATAATATGTACAATCCTAATAGATGAATTCACATTTCTTTTTTTTAATTTGTATTAAAACATTAAAATATTTGAGGGAAACTCTAAATTCTCTGTTCATGTTAATTTCTGGTGTATACCTTCTATCATTTGACATAATGTATTTACTTTTTGTATTGTGATTGCCTAAATCAGAGCTATTCATACATAGAAAGAGGACAAAAAATGAATACAGTGAATTTATTGCAATAATACCTACATGTTTGATACATATAGAGGAAATTTATTTTTTCATTCCTTTTTTGACCCTGAGTAGAGATAACCATTTACTTTTTGGCAAGTGTAAACTATATACTGCATGACTAAACATGGTTTGTATATTGAAATATGAAATGGTTCTTTAAATCATAAGACTCCTACTGTCCTAGTTAGAATTATGCTCAATTACCCTCTTTTAGGGAGAGGGCTCAAATAGGTTTTGCGGTACTCTTTCCTTTGTTTTACCCACTGTATATAAGAAGGGTATTCTTTTTGAACACACAGAACGTTTCTTTGACTGTACTAAAAAAAAAAAAAAAAATTTTTTTTTTTCTAAGATACAATCGTTTCTTTGACTGTATTTTTTAAATGTACTCTTTTTTCTTAGAGACAGAACGTTTCTTTTTTTTTGACTGTATATAAAAGCATCTTTTCTAAACATTTGGTGGCTCTTAAAAGAGCCGTTGGGTCGATTTTTTTAGAGAGGGTTTACTCCCTCTGTGCCCTCCTGCATGGACCTTCAAACTCCCGTCTCTCAGAGAGGGGTGGGCGATGTCTGCCGGTCAACGGCGCCATGAAGTCATTGGGATCTGGGGGTGGTGGTCTTCTTGGCCGAGGTCGCTGTAATCTTACCCCGCGGGGCGCCCGGTAACCTCTGGGGATCCAGGGCTCTCGCTGGCGACATAGAGGGCAGCAGCAGGGGGGTTGTAATGTTATGCGTGACAGGGGAGGGAGGATGGCTTGGATATGTCAAGCACAATGTCTTATCAACATGTGCAGCCATTTATTAACTGGTTCTCTAAACTGGTTACAAAATGAAAGTAGCTAGTAAAAGTAAACTTGGTACAGTAAAATAAATAAAGTTATGAATATTACAACTTTTCCTTTTACAAAATTTTGATGTAATAAAATTTAAAGTTCAGTCAATCATGTCTTTGTTATAATTTCTTATAAAATAATTGGTCTACACATCACAACAAATTTAAACTTGTGAACACATAATGACTTGGGTAGACTGCCCAGTCAAATAAAATGACTAGAAATAATGGGGATTATTCTGCCCCACTTACAAACACAAAAGTTATTTGCACAAATCATTCATCACCGACACATCCTTGAATCTATTCCTCGAAACGTTTGGGCTTTCGTACTTCTCGTCCAGATCGGGTACAATAACATCCAGTAGGATTACGTGGAGATTGTGGTATCGAAACGATAGCACTCTGAGAGTCTACTGCTGTTTCGGATTCCTGTGAACTGTTTGGCTCATCATCAATGGAAATTGCTGGTTTTGGTTTAAAGTTTTTCTCCTTTGAAATAAGAATGTCCTTCCGGTTTCTACGGTATTCCCCTTCTGGTGTGGTCATCCAGTATGATCGGTTTTCGTTCTTCATCACATAACCCGGTTTCCATTCATCTTTGTGTCTGAATCGAACAGCTTGTCCCACAGAAATCTTTGGTTGATCTCGAGCTGAGCGATTGAAATAATATTGTTGTCTCCTTTGCGCTTCCTTTCGATCCTTGACGACGTCTTTGGGTTTCACCGTTTTTGGTCTAAGTTGCCTTTTGGTAACAGGTAATATGGATCTCAACTCTCTGCTCATCAATAACTTAGCTGGTGATTCTGTATCCGTTGGTGTGTTCCTGTATTCCAGTATGGCCAAATAAGGGTCACTTCCGTCAACTCTCGATTTCTCAAGTAGTCGTTTTACTGTTTGAACTGTCCTCTCTGTAAGTCCGTTAGCTTGTTGATGGTAAGGACTAGAGGTAGTATGCTGGAAGTTCCAATCCTTAGCAAATAGTCTGAATTCCTGTGAAATATACTGAGGTCCATTGTCACTCTTGACTTCATACGGAATGCCATGTCTCGCAAACATGGACTTAAGTCTGTCAATCACAGTACTACTTCTGGTGTTAGGTAGTTTTGCAACTTCAAAATATCTTGAGTAGTAGTCGGTAACAATCGAGTAGTCACTGTTGTGTAGGCTGAACAAATCTGTTCCTACGACTTGCCATGGTCCCTCAGGTATGATTGTTGAAACAAGAGGCTCCTTAGGATTTTGGTTTCTGAAATCCATGCATGTGTTGCACTGTAGAGTCATATTGTCAATGTCTCTATTCATATTGGGCCAGTATACTATGTTTCTAGCTCGACGTTTGGTTTTCTCCATGCCCATGTGTCCTGTGTGTAATTGTCGCAAGATTTCAGGCTGAAAATCTCTCGGAATCACGATTCTTTCTCCCTTGAGAATCAGTCCATCTACCACAGTAAGAGTATCTCTGACCTTCCAGAATGTCTGTAGTGTCTTATTTGCTGTAAACTCCTTGTACTGAGGCCATTCATTCTGAATGCAATCTTTCACTCGTTTAAGGTCATCATCATCTTTAGTTGACCTGCGGATGTCCTCGAGAATGTTCCTTGACATAGGCACACTTTGTAAGAATACAGAGTGAACAAAGGTATCCAACTCTTGAGTCAAAGTTTGAGATTCCTGTCTGTTGACGGGAAGGCACGCTCATGATAGTGTATCTGCAACTACTAGTTCTTTGCCATGCTTGTATTTGAAAGAATGTGTACTTCTGTAATTTAAGTAGAAGTCTTTGAAGTCTTTGCGGTGCTTGTGAAAGAGGTTTTTTCAGTATTGATTTGAGTGGTTTGTGATCATTTTCCACTGTGACGTCAACACCGTATGTGTACTGATGAAACCGTTCCAGCCCGAATGTAACTGCAAGGAGTTCTTTTTCAATCTGTGCGTATCTTGTTTCAGCATCTGTAAACGCCCTCGATGCATATGCTATGGGTTTGTCATTTTGTAGAACGACAGCTCCTAATCCTGACTTGGACGCATCTACACTTACAATCACAGGTTTCTTGACATCAAAAAATGTAAGAACAGGTGTTTCAGATAAAACTCTCTTGATTTCTTTGAATGAACTCTCCTGCTCATGGTCCCAGTGAAATGTAACATCCTTCCTTAAAAGTGCTCTGATGGGTTGTGTTATCCTCGACATATTGGGTATGAACTTCGCCAGATAGTTGATGGTCCGTAATAGTCGTTCAACTCCCTTTTTGTCCTCTGGTGGGGGCATCTTAGTGATGGCTTCTATCTTCCTGGGATCTGGTTTGACACCTTCACATGATAAAATATGTCCAATGTATGTGACTTCCGAACTTCGAAATACACATTTGTCTTTGTTAAGAGTCAAATTACACTTTTCTAGCACTATTCTTAATCTCTGGTCATGTTCCTCTCTAGAAGTTCCCCAGACTGAAATATCATCTATGTCCACTTCCACTCCAGGAATGTGGCTGAAATGTTGTGAGATGCGCTTCTGGAAAAGTTCTTGAGCACTTTTTATTCCAAATGGCATCCTTCGGAAACAGTAACGACCAAAAGGTGTGTTGAATGTTGTTAGTTTTTGGCTTTCCGAGTCAAGTGGTATCTGCCAATAACCGCTGTTGGCGTCCAGTTTGCTGAAAACTTTGGCACCTGCAAGACGAGTAGTGATCTCCTCATTCGTGGGTAGTTGATAGTACTCTCGCTTGATTGCCTTATTTAAATCTCGTGGGTCCAGACATATCCTTAATTTACCATTGGACTTTTCTGCACATACGATGGAACTAACCCATTCCGTTGGCTCGTCCACTTTTCCAATGACGCCCTGGGACTCCATTCCATCTAGTGAGGCTTTCAAATCATCTCGAAGTGCTACTGGAAATGTTCTAGGTGGGTGTACAACCGGTTTCACTGTAGAATCTATCTGTATGTGGTACGGTTCCCGAAAACACCCTAAACCTTGGAAAACTGATGAGAACTCATCGTACAGTTCTGCGTCCTCTTCCTTTTTCTGTGTCGCCATTGTGAGCTTTACCAGTCCAAGATCTACACAAGATTTGAGTCCAAGCAATGGTATAGTGTCTGTTTTAGTCACATAGAACTCTAAGTTGTGATCCTTGTGTCTAAGAAAACACTTTCCGATAATAGGTATGTGGTTGCCAGTATAACTTGTCAACTTCACTGAGGTTTTCGTGATCTGTTTTTTCACTGGTAGTTTACTCAACACATCTCTAGATATAATGTTCACTTGTGAGCCTGTGTCAATCTTCAGTTTTACAGTCATTTTGTTGAACTCGAGATTCACATATGCCTCATCTTTGACAACAGTACTTGGGGTTTGTTCACTGCGTCTATAAAGAATTCTTCATCTGTCGGTACTTCATCATGCTCAACAGTATTCACATTTTTAGTTCTGCACATTTTAGCAAAGTGATTCAGCTTGTTGCACTTCAGGCAGCTTTTCCCGTACTCTGGACATTTCCTAACATCATGACTAGTCCCACACTTTCCACATGTTTTCACTTTACTTTTTTGTTCATGTGAGCTTACCGGTCTTGTGCTCTGTTTCTTTCTGTTGTTTCTGTTAGCTGACTGCCTGTGATGGTCTCGGTCCTTTGATTTCTTGAACACTGCGGCTGCTGTAGCTTCCTCACTGTGTAAGTCTTTAAGGTGAATAGCAGACTCCTCATTTGCTCTGCAAACACTCAGTGCGCTCTCTAATGTCAGTTTGTTGTCACGAAGTAGCCTCTCTTTCACTTTCTCAGAGTTTACGCCACAAACAATACGATCGCGCAACATATCCTCCTCTAATGCTCCAAATTTACAGTTTTAGCTATCACACGCAAATCTGTAACATACTGATCGATTGTCTCTGTTTTACCTTGTTGCCGTGTGTGGAATCTGTGTCTCCATACCGTTATGTTTTCCCGGGGTGCACAGTACTCCTTGAACTTCTTAAACAAGGGGTCTATCTTATCCTTGTCGTCATCCGGAATTGTCATTGTGTTGAAAATTTCACGCCCATCTTGCCCGATAATGTAGAGGAATGCACTGCAAAGATCCTTTTCGTCCCGCCCGTGCATGGCTATATTTAGATATAACAGCATGGTTTGTTCCCATTTCCTCCATCGTTCGGGGAGATTTCCATCTGAAGATGAAAAATCCAATTCCGGTGGTGGTCTTATGTGCTCCATCTGACACCATGTAATGTTGTGCGTGATAGGGGAGGGAGGATGGCTTGGATATGTCAAGCACAGTAAGTCTTATCAACATGTGCAGCCATTTATTAACTGGTTCTCTAAGTAGCTAGTAAAAGTAAACTTGGTACAGTAAATAAAATGAATCCGGAATAAAGTTATGAATATTACACAGAGGCCCTGAAATTAACCATTTTAGAAGAGGCACCTTTCTTCATCATAAATATATACTTAGATCATTGGCATTATACCAAGGAGCAAAGGAAAAGATTTCCAAGGAATTCATGTGTTTTCACAATATAATTGTTATAGCTAGAGCCCCACCCTAACACCAGAACCCCTGACCCAAGGGTCATGAAATTCACAAATTTGGGAAGAAGCATCCTTTCTCATCATAACTATGTACATAGTTCATTGGTTTTATACCCAGGAGTATAGGAGAAGATTTTTAAAGAATTTATGCATTTATGCTATAAAATCAACAGTGCCCTGCCCTGTCACCAGAATCCCTGACCCTGGAGCCATGAAATTCAAAATTTTGGAAGAGGCAGACTTATTCAATATAACCATGTACTTGGTTCGTTTATTCCATACCTAGGAGAAAAGAAGTTGATTTTTTAAAGAAATAATGTATTCTAATGTTCTATAAACAATTAAAGAGCCCCACCCTAACACTAGAACCCCTCACCCATGGGCTATGAAATTCACATGTAGAAGAGGCATTCTCAGTCATCATAACTATGTACTTAGTTTGTTTGTTTAATACCCAGGTGCAGAGAAGAAGATTTTCAAACAATTTATGTGATATTCACTGTATAACCAATAGAGCCCCGCCCTAACATCAGAACCCCTGACCCAGGGGCCATGAAATTCACAAATGGGAAGAAGTATCCTTCCTTATCATAACTATGTACATAGTTTGTTGGTTTAAAATCCAAGCACAGAGAAGATTTTTAAAGTATTTATGCATTTTCACTATATAATCAATACAGCCCCGCCCTAACACCAGAACCCCTGACCCTGGGGCCATGAAATTCATGATTTTGGAAGAGGCAATCTTATTTAACATAACTATGTACTTGGTTAGCTTATTTAATGCCCAGGAGCAGAGAAGAAGATTTTCAAAGAAATAATGCATTTTCACTTTACTGTCTATTTAGCCCCGCCCTAGCACTAGCACCCCTGACCCTGGGGCCATGAATTTCACAATTTTGGTAAATCATGCCTACTGTTTGACTGCTTGATGTCCAGGAGCATAGAAGAAGATTTTTAAAGATTGCACTAATTTTAGTGGTTTGGCCCTACCCCTCAGGCCCCAGGGGGGCAGGGACCATGAAATTCACAATTTTTGTTCCCCTCCACCCATAAATGCTTTGTGCTTAAATTGGTTGAAATTGGTTGAGCGGTTTCAGAGAAGAAGCTGAAAATGTTCAAATGTTAACGCACGGCGCACGACGGACGACGCACGACGACGGACAACAACGGATAGCAATAGGTCACCTGAGTTTACTCAGGTGACCTAAAAACCCAATAATTTTCAGGGTTTTATTTCAAACAAATAAGGCTAGCACCACCATGGTAACTATGAGTTGGTAACTACTAACTGTAGGATTCATCAAATCTGACGTTTTAGGCGAGAGTCAGACGATTTTTTTTTTATTTTCGTTTGTTTTTCTATTATATTTAACTTAAAATTGACTGTTTTGCATGTAGCCTTACACTTCCTGCTAACTGCTAGTCTGAAACTGAACTTTCAATAATTGCTGTGTACAAAATTTTTCTTGGGTACTTGCTGATATCAATTGTTGATTTCAATTGCGATGGAAACAAAACTTATCATTAACTAAATATGACGTGAAATTAAAGAGGCGTAAATATTTTTGATTACAAAATTTATTTTGTAATTAAGCATACTGTGGTTTCATCAATTTTCGTGGATTTTGCAAAACAGACGTTTTTGAGGATACTTTAATTCGTGGACAAAAGAATTGCCTATACAAATGAATAACATATTTCTTAATTCAATGAATATTTGAATTCGTGGATCAGCTCAAAAACGAATTCCTCGAAAATTTATGTTCAACGAAAATTGATGAAACCACAGTACTTTGTAATTAAGCAGTCGCGTGTAGTGTTGAGCTCTTTAAAAGTTGTTCAGGAATAATTGAAGACTAAGGGTATTGTTGTTAATCTAAGGAAAATTGATTTAGTAAGAAAGCGTTAAGCTGCAGATAAAATCGAAATAGATTTAGATGTAGATACTGATGGTTAATTGGAGGATAAAATAGGAAGCTTTGAAGGAAAAGCTTGGAAGACATGATGAATTATTATTACGAAATCTATTATTGGAAAAATGGTGTTTTCATGTAAATTAAAAAGTATCACAATTGCTGTTATAACTTTGTTTAAGTATTTGACAGCTTTTGCATTTAAAATCTCTTTCGTGTCTTTAGATGGAATGTTAGGAGATGCTTTCTTTCGTGGCTATAGCTGGAATGTTACGAGAGGCTTTCTTTCGCAAAAGCAAATGCCTTATATTGAATCCTGAATCTACAATGAATCACCACATCCCTGCACTTCTACTTACTATTGCTTGGTCAGATATAGAACAACTATACAATTTTGAGACAAAAGTAATTGTTCCTGTGGGAATATTTCAATTACAATTTTAACGTGTTTGCATGTTTATAGCCTGACCAGGTAATTTGCTGAGCTTTTGGCCGGAATGGTTTTTCAACATAAATTCCGAACAGTCAATAATACATCTTGTATTGGGGAATTCTCTAGATGATACTTGGATATTTCCTTGAACAATATCTTTTGAGGGCCACTCCACAAACTGCTTAAAACATTTTGAAAGAAGATATCCTCATTTTGTGATTAATCATCAAACATGACTTTCCGAGATTCAAAAGAGAAATGCCATGTAATGGCTATCATTACTTTGTCTGATTCTAACAAAGGTAAAAACAAATTCCTCCAAAAGTGTGAGAATGTGACGTTTTCTTCCCTGATTCTAACAAAGGTCAAAACAAATTCCTCAAAAAGTGTAATAATTTGACGTTTTCTTCCTTGTTTTTTCTTTTGTCATCCCATAGTTTTAAGTCGTTTGCATTTGGCTTTAACCACGTACAGTACAAATTGAATGATTGATATAAAGCATCTTTAGGGATGCATTTGTTGATATGTTGTTTAGTTTGGGGAAAATCAACCTCTCTGTGAACCATCATCATTGGTAAAACCATTACAAAATCAATCAGCTGGTAAGTTCCTGATGTCTTGAGCTTTTTTTCTCATATTTTTTTTTATTTACAACATCTACAAGCATCTTACTTTACTTGTTTAGAACAATGGGTTCAACAAGCTCGTCATTCATCATGTTCTGTATTGTGCCTGGTAGTGCGTCCTCTTCCTCGTTTTCATCTTGACTCAACTGCTTGGGTAGCGTTCAACGAATCCATTGTGCATTTGCAAGAAATAGTCTACAACGTTCAGAAGAATTTTCCTTGCATTTCCTCCATACCTTGAGAAAAGGTTCCCATCAATGATATTGGGTGTGATCAATATGATCACTGAATAAACATTTCCAATGCTTTACCTTGCTTGATATTCGTCCTAAACCAATTCCATCAAAGTTAGGTGGAGAAAGTTTTGGACTGCCTCGAATGCTGATAATCTTCTGCTGGTTATTTTGAGCCATTACATCTTCAGGTTTCTGCCATGGAGAGTCATACTTTCCCTTATAAAACGTTTTCACGGTAGACTCGTGTTGCTTCTAGATTTAAAGTTAAAGGGGCGAGTGTGTATCCTCAAATCGCATACATGTGTATAATGTTTTGAATCCACCTCCGAAATACATTTTGTGAAAATACCATTTTTTTGGTGGAAAATTAACTCCGAAGTTATGTTGCAATTAGGGTTTTACATATTTGTCCCCCGCTTGAAAAGTGGAAGATATTTATTTGGGTTTGTCCGTCCGATTCTGTATGTCTGTCTGTAACGCTTTCGTTTCCACACGATATCTCGAGAACCCTTTAAGCTTTTGCAATGAAATTTAGCACAGCAACTCCCTATGGACTAAAGAAGAACCCTATTGATTTTGAGGTCAAAGATCAAGGTCATAAATAAGCAAATTTTCCCTGTTATAACACTTTCATTTCCACACGACATCTCTATAACTATTTGAGCTATTGCAATGAAAGTTTACATAACAACTACCTGTTGAATAAGGAAGACACCTATTGATTTTAAGTTGAAAAGGTCAAAGATCAAGGTCGTAAATTTATACATAGGAATGGAAATTACCAGTATTAATTGACAATACGTCGTCGATATATCTAAATGTCGAGTTGAAGGCCACAGCAAGTGTTTTCTTCTTTTCACGCATAAGATTTTGAATAAATTCTGCTTCATATGATTAAAATAATAAGTCTGCTAATAACGGAGCGCAATTTGTACCCATGGGAATTTCAATAGACTGTTGGAATACCTGGTCTCCAAAAACCACATAGAAGTTGTCAATCAGAAACTCAAGCATCTTCTTGATGTCAACTTCAGAGTACTTATGAGTGCAATCAGAATCTGTTTTAATACAGAATAATTTTGAAAATGACCAATGACGAGGTAAGTAAACTTACGAGTTCCATTTTTGTTGAAGAAGCAGCTGTCAATGATATCAAAAAGCCTGGATTTTAATTTGTCGTGGGGAATTGTTGTGTATAAAGTTGAAAACATTTACCAAATTACTCGAGTCTGAACGCAACCAGGAACTTCGTGATGCAATTCTTCAACTGTTAGCCGACGTTCACCCCCTTGATGGTCCATTTGCTGTTATACGAACAGATTCAGCCCCCGGATTTAAGGCCCTAGTAAACGACGAACTTCTTGAACGACACCGTATCAGAATCGAACTGGGTCGCCCTAAGAACGTTAACAAGAACCCTGTGGCAGAAAGGGCAGTTCAAGAACTAGAGGAGGAAATACTACGGTTTGACCCATCAAACAACATAGTGTCAAATCTAACTCTCTCCCTCATCACAGCTCGGCTAAACACGCGTATCAGGAAAAGGGGTCTGTCAGCCAGAGATGCGGCTACAAAGGGATCAGTTTTCCAATACTCAGATTCCACTCGCGGATCAAGACCTTATCAAAGCTCAACATGATCTCCGTCAACAGAACCACCCGTATAGTGAACGAGCTAAATGCCCAGCCCAAAAACCACCACCAGAACCTGAGCTGAGTATGGGAGATATAGTTTACCTCCGATGCGACCTTAACAAAGCCAAATCCCGAGACAGATACATCATTGTCAACATGGACTATCCTTGGTGCAACATACGCCGATTTGCAGGTTTACAACTACGCCAGAATTCGTATCGAGTAAAAGTGTCAGACTGTTACAAGGTACCAAGTGTCAATTATCCTGAAAAACTACAAGATGTGTCACCTGACGCCTTGTCTGATGACGAATCCATCAGTCTACCTACTGATTCCAATCCACCCACCTTACCATTCATTCCGAAAGCAATATCCACGATTCCAGCGTCGTATGTCGAGCCACCTGATATACCTGACAATAGCAGAAATGATGACCAACTAGAACCTCAGAGTGACCAACACATTCCTCATGACCAGCAACAGGACACTGAAGTCACCGGAGTTGACAATGCGCCTTCCTCAGCCAGACCACAACGGCAGCACGTCCTGCCTCAGAAATACTCAGACTTTGAGATGTACTGACATTTGTTTTATGCTATACTGTATGTGTATGTGTAGCTTTGTTTGGAACATGGGGCAGAATAATCCCCACACCTGAGGGCAGTCTACCCAGTGAAGGTGTTGTTTAATATTTGAGTTTAGTGTTACAAACAGTTAGTTTAATATCCTTTTGCCAGTTAAAAAAAAAAGAATTTAGACAAAAATTGTCAGTAAAAAAAAAAGGGGGGAAAAGAAAGAAAAATGGTAGCGCCAGGCATTGGCACTCTCCGGAATAATTATTTCCACCCTTGTAATATTGTTATGTGTATTCTCGTTGTTTCCGGTTGCATTATAAAAGTGCGCGCTTTGTACCATCCACATGTGTTGTGATTTCTCACATCTTATACCTTACTCCTATTGGCGCTTCTGAGACAAAGGCTTAAACAGCTAGTGCTATGGCCATTTGTGCGGTGTGCGTTAACTTTTTAGAATATTGGCCCAAGGGCTACCAATTGTACTAAAACTAGGAGTGGGACCCTAACACAAGGGGAGATAATCACGAAAATAAAACCAAAAGTACTGGTTGCTAAGCAACTTCTTCAGAACCACCAGGCAGATTTTCACCAAACTTACGTACAAAGGTCAGGGTATGTTGTATATTAAAAAATTCTTCAAGGCATGACCCTGGGGCAAAGGGCGTGGTCTCAAGGTCACTTCAAAGTTGACCAAAATTTACACTTATTAAAAACGTTGATATTTTGAATGCTATAAAAACTAGGGTCATCAAATCTTGTTAGTCGATGCATCCCAGGACTTGAAATCATGTTAATGCAAAAGTAGGTCACGGTAACCTACTTTTTAAATTTTACGGGCTTTTGTTTTCAAATTGATTTGAGGCATATTTTGGACACTTTAAGGCCTATGATCATAAAACTTCGTCAGTTAGTGCATCTTGGGTCAAAAAACATCAACTTAAAAGTAGGTCATCATGACCTACTTTTTGAATTTTTATTTATGGCTCATCTTTTCTAAAAAATTTAATCCGATTATTTCAGACACCAAGAGGTTTAGAATAACCAAATCTTGTAAGTTGATGCATCTTGGGACCTTAAAACATATTTATCAAAAAGTAGGTCATTGTGACCTACTTTTTGAACTTTGCAGGCATTTTTTTTCAAATTGATTAAAAGGCATATTTTGAATACTATTAGACCTATGATCATCAAATTTTGTCAGTTGATGCATCTTTAGTCTTCAGAAAATGTCAACCAAAATGTTGGTCACTGTGACCTACTTTCAACATTTTATGGCTAGATTTATGTATCTCGGGTACTAATTGGCTTAGAATATTAAAATTTGTCAGTTGATGCATCTTGGGTTTTCGTAGATTAACGACCAAAAAGTAGGTCACGGAGACGTACTTTTTAAGTATTATGTCTTTATTTAAGTGTCTCTCAGGTACTTGTTGGCTTAGAATCATCAAACTTTGTCAGTAGATGCATCTTGGGTTTTTGGAGAATGTCGACCAAAAAGTAGGTCACCGTGACCTACTTTTGACATTTTATGGCTAAAATAAGGTATTTCAGGTACTTATTGGTTTTGAATCATCAAACTTTGTTATTTGATGCATCTTGGGTTCTCGGAGAATGATGATCATAAAATAGGTCACGGTGACCTACTTGTGGCATTTATGGCTATATTTAAGTATTCTAGGGTACTTATTGGCTTAGAATTGTCAAACTTTGTCAGTTGATGCACCTTGGGTTATCGGAGAATGTTGACCAATAAGTAGGTCACTGTGACCCACTTTTGAATATCTTGATTGGCTTAGAATCATCAATCTTTGTCAATTAATGCATTTTGTGTCCTTAGAAAATTTCAATCAAAAAGTAGCTCACCATGACCTACTTTATGTATTTTATAGTTACATTTAAATATCTTCAGCCCTAACTGGCTAAGAATCATCAAACTTTGTCAGTTGTTTCATCTTAGGTCTTAGGATAGATTGTATAATTTATCAGAAGAGCGATTCAAGGCCCATGGGCCTCTTGTTTTGTTTTGTGTTTTTACATGAAATCATTTAACCTGCAAACATGCACATGAGAAAAAATACAAAATTATAAATACAAAAAACAATTCAGATTTCTTTTTCTAGAAGTTTTTTTTCTCATAAAAAAGAAGGTAATGATAAACCTTGAAACATCCATTCGTAATCAATAATTAAAAAGGAATTAACATTCCAATTTTTATTTCTGAATCAGTCATTTTTTTCCCACTCTTAAATTCGACATCTTTAAATATATATTTTTTTAATATAATTTGAAAAGAATTCTCTCACTATACACTATATTTAAATTTTGTTTTGGGTCATTTCAAATTCCACATTGTCCTCTTCGCCATCGTCCTCCGTAGACGACAAAAATGTGAATTGTTGAGTGTTTTAGTTCTTTTTCTACATGCATACAAAATTATACTACCCGGTAAGTACAGGTATGAGTATTAATATATACAGATAATTCAATTCCTGTCCAGTTCCCGTTACAGTTGATCCCTGGTTTACCGAGTCCATTACCGTGTTGTCGTCAGTTGTTGTCAATATATTTCTTTTTGTTACTGTTGAAAAGATTGACTGATGAAGGGAGGTTGACTTTTTATTGTGTAGCTAAGTTGGTAAGTCATGAGAAATGAATGAAATGTAGTACATGGATGTGCGGGTAGTGCAAGTTTTTTGCTCAGGAGGGTATGTAGTGGGGGAAACTTCTTTGACAGTATTATCAGTTGTTGGGTTGCTTCTAAATGTATTGCGAGATGTTCGATTCATCATTTCACTGTCATTGGTTGTTGGTTCGGTCTGTGAGGAGTGTATAGTGTGTGATGTATCAAATGAAGTAGACGTGTTGAATGGAATTTTTGTAATTATGCGTGATTTAGGAGTCTGTAAGGCAAATGTTGACTCTGTCTGTGTACGGACAGTTGGACGTGAATCGACTTTACTGCTGCATGCATACCCCCCTGTATGTAGATGTGAATATTTTGGATGTATTTAAAAATAGCGGAGGGACAATTATAGATTTATGACGCAAGGTTATGCAATTCATAAAATGCCATCTGAGCATGCGCCATCTATCAATAGGGGGATTGTGCAATCGTATAAGAAATGTATAATATTTATAGATGTATCGCTAAATCAATAATAGAAACACCAGAAATTTTATTTATATGAATTAAAAATAAAATACATAGATGTGAAGCGAAATGATAAAGTGTCCAAAATAATTGGTCGTTGTTTGTGACTGACCCTTGCCGTTTCATGAGGAGTATAAAAGAATAAAAGGGATTGCTAATTCTTCATTCAGTCGTTGAACTGGCCAAGAAAGGGTTGGGTAGAAAAAAAATTAAAATGGAGAGTGTTGCGGTTATGACAAATTTGATTGAGAACACTTGTGGTGAAGAGTGTACGACAACACTCAAACGTTGCTGGAGGGACAATGTGTGGATGATTCCAATGTTAATCATTTTAATGGCCGTTCTTGTATTGTTTTGTGTCAATATCCTATGGCTGGAGAAAAGACAAAATGGCATTGATTTAACGAGGGATATCGTTTGATCCCTGATTTATAATTTCGCTAATGGCCTATACTATAGGCTAATGGCCTATACTTATATTAAAGCTGACTAAAAACTCATCACTTCATGTATTAACCTTTACCGAAGTGGATTGTTCACTAAAAGACATTTTCTTCTCAAGTGTTAAATAATTCAGAATTAAAAAAGAATTATATAGATTATCCAATCTGTATGTACTGATCCCAGTTAACGAAGCAGGTGATAACGTTATATTCCTTTGTAATGTTTTAATTGTATTTGAGTGGACACAAAGCTCTTGTTAGCAAAGAGAATTTATTATTACCTGGTAAGTGAAGGACCTACTTTTGTTCTTATTAAATGTTAGGATATAATTTTCATATTCAACGTTTTTTTTCCTGTTACTTTTTATCATAAGAAAGACCAAACGTGTGAATAGTCTGCAGGGAATGTTCACTCATTCATGGCACCTGATCATACCTTTGATTTGTGAAAGGTCAATGTTTGCTCAGCTCCTAAATTGTTTGAGGAAACTTCGGGGTTCAGTACTGTTCGTCATCTGTTATATCTCTCTTTAAGTAAATCATTATACCAGGTAGAAATCACAAAAGTTCCCGACCCACAAATCTATTCTTTCTTGAGACCTTTTTTAAAAATTGCAGTAATTCACAATTTTAAATAATTAATTCAACAATGTTATATATAACACATCAAACAATAATTATACACGACTTATTACATTAATGCAGTCCACAAATATATAATTATAGGAAAAAAAAACTTGGACACTTTGAAAAACGTTGGCGAAAACTTTGACACTTTGAAAAACTTTGGCGAAAACTTTTGACACTTTAAAAAAACTTTGGGGAATACTTTGACACTTTAAAAACTTTGACACTTTAAAAAACTTTGGCGAAAACTTTGATACTTTGAAAAACTTTACCGAAAACTTGGACACTTTGAAAAAACTGTATTCTGTGAACAAAACCTCTTTCCTCATCAGTTGTATGAGTATGAATTAACTTCAAAATTCTTTTGTAATTTTATACGTTCCTTCTTTCGATTTCTCCACAGGCTTTTATCAAACACTTACATAAAAAAAAACATTTGTCGAATTAGATAGACTTTGGATCAAGGGTCCAATCTCACACAAGATTGAGGGGCCTCCACATCAATAAAGCAGTGGATCAAGTGGTAAGCTTATTTAGTGGCAAAAGAAAGACCTTCTTAAGGTAGGTAAATACTATTAGAAATAACTGTCAAACAGTTTATTTTTTCTCTCTAATAACTGAAACAACTCTTTAACCAACAAAAAAACCCATAAAACATGTACCTTTGCAGGATTATTTTCATACTACGTGCTAGAGAGCACATATACCCCAAACTTCAAATGCCAATTTTTAACACAAGAAGAAAACATTTCATATTTTATTCAAGTATGCAGCAAAGCACAATGTTTTGTGCTATAATCCATCCAATCTAATAGATAATCAATTACAAAGAGAATTGTTTGAGCAATTCAATTAAAAACATGTAACATTTAACATTTATATTGCTCACATCCATCAGAAAAAAAACCCACATAATAGCGTTATTTTGAAAAATTCCAAAATTTATATTGTTTACATGCCAGTTTTTCTTTAAAAATATCTAGAATAATATCTAAGGTTACCAAAAACACATATTTTATCATGGTTGACCAGAGATATTTTATTAAATCATATCTTGAATACCCCTACCCCCATTTCGGTAATAGCATAATTTACCATTATATTTTACAAAATTTGAAAAATATTAAAATGTAACAAATAGATCTATTCTCAGAATGAAATACAAATGGAATATTAAAAAATACTGAAATTTTGGTCCTTCTAAACACTTAGAACACATATAGTTTTGGGGGGGGGACCCTTCCCTGTTTAACATTTTTTCCCATACAAGTACAAAACTCTTTTTACAATTTATAATCTCATACATATTAAAAGAACTGATGTAGTGTAACAAAAAATATATGTAGATTCTAGCAAG
>NW_026925989.1:0-10711 GCF_032062105.1 Saccostrea cuccullata | reverse complement strand
TTCAACCAGGAAATAATGCGATAATCAGGAAATTGGGTTCTCTATTTTCTGTAAACTTTAATCCGATAACTTCATTTTTTAACACCTTGTTTTAAGTTAATTAACAGTAGATGGTAAATAAGTATTGTCCTTTAAACAAACATGTAATTGTTCCATCTATGGTATTTTAAGAGGTTGGTCTATAAAAAATAGGAGTTCCTACGGTGATTCTAGACGTATTTTTATATAAAATCCAATGCAATTTTTCCCCTTTTAATTACAAGTAAAATTTAACATACTATAAATCAATACCATCTACAATCCAACATTCAATTTCAGTTACGAAATATGATATACGTCCGTATCTTTTTTCCCTTTTTTCTCCCCCCCCCCCTTTTTGTTAATGGGGGTGGTACACAAAAAGTCTCTAGGCGTCGGAAAACTGACAAGTGAAAAAAGAAGGGGAAGGGTTGAATGCGTCTCTGATGCTTGATAGAGTCTACTATTTTTTTTCTTTTTTTTTTTTTGTTTTTGCCGAAATGAGCAATTAATATACTCTATACTTATATTTCTCAAACAATTTATTGAATTCAGCACATTTCAGGAAGTTTTCAAAATTTGACTTTTGTGGGGGCAAATATATGCAATATACCGCATATAGTTCTTTTAACGCACTTTGAAATTTTTTTTTTCAAATTAAAGTGCGTAAATTTTCAAAGTGTGTTGTAACAGTGGCATAATTCCTAGTTTTGGCGCTGGGTGCTTAAATTTCTCTAGATCGGTATAGTATATCTCGGAGTCTATAGAATCAAACCATAGGGGTAAACTTTGCGCCTAGAAACCGTGTAAATAAGGTCCTTTTTGACACTCGAAACTGTTATAGGCGCCCTTGCAACACAGTGTTTTTGGCTCCCCTGGATGGCAAATTTCCTAGTTAATAGGCGCTGGGCGCTTTCTCTAAACCGGTATAATATCTGTATAATATAACGTGATAGGGGTAATCTTTACGCCCTGGCGCCTAGGAACAGTGTCAATTGGTTTTTTTAGACACCTGAAACAGTTACATGTAGAGGCGATCTAGTACCATAGTGTGCCGGACTTCCCTAAGAGTTTGGGTGCTAAGTGCTTTCTCTAGATCGATACTAAGTATCTGTATGTATTATATCACATTATAGGGGTAAACTTTGCGCCCTGGTGCCTAGAAACGGTGTCAATTGGGTCCTTTTAGACAGTTAAAATCGTACGAGGCGCTCTTGCGCCATAGTGTTTTTGGCTCACCTAGGTGGCACAATTCCTAATTTGGGCGCTTGGCACTTTCTCTAGACCTTTAGTATCTGTAAAGTATCATATTATAGGGGTAAATTTTGCGCCCTAGCCCCTAGAAACAGTGTCAATATTGGGTCCTTTTTTACCCTTGAAACTGTTAGAGGCGCCCTTGCTCCGAAGTTATCCGGAAAAAGTTAAATATAGGAAGCATATGAAAAAAACTTATATATCCTAAAAAATTAAGAAAACCAGAGAAAATTCGGATTAGACAATATCCAGTTAAGTAAAATTATTTATGTAAATTTGGTAAGATCATGCTATAGACCCGATATAGTAATATGTTTTATGCAAATAGAACAATCATTAAACTTTTGAAAAAGAAGTAGGTATTACATGATTGGCAACAGTATTTTTTTAAATTCTAAATGTGAAGGAAAAAGATAATGACCTTGACCTGACATTGCCTCTAATATAAAACGGTCAAATATAATTTCACTGATACTATCACTTACTGATATTGTCTTCTTGATTCTGTGAAAATTTCATGAATTTTTAAATATTAGAAATATGAGAAGAATCCTACCTTAAAGCAAATTATTTTAAAATATATGAGTTCACCAATCAGAAAATTTCACAATTTTATGCTTTTTTTGTAAATCAGTCATGATATACATGACTTTGTAAATCAGTCATGTAATAGACATTACTATTTTTATCATAATTAAGTCCCTTTGGTTAAAATCATCGCATCTTACTGAATGTCACCTATCATGGATCATCATTGAACATATAATGAATCAATGTGAACAGAACTCATCTAACCAAAAACTATATGTATGATGAAAATTGATTGAAAACTGCTCAGTTTTCAATTTATGACAATGCATCTTGTCCGAAGTGTAATTACCATGTAGAAGATCATGAACACTTTTTTATGGATTGTCCAGCATATAGTATTCAAAGAAATAAAGTAAGAAAAAACTTAAATGAGCTTGATGTACCTTATGATCTAAAAATTCTTTTACAAGGGAGTTCAGAGTATTCGTTCCATACGAACCTCAATATCATAAAAAATGTTCATGAATATATCAAGTCAACAAAACGTTTTTAATCATATTTTCATTTTTAATATGCACTCTTGTCACTTATACATGTTTATATTTATTATACTTATTTTGATCTGGATCTGTGCGAGTCAGGGTGTGGTTGCGTGTGTGAGTGAGGGTGTGTGTGTGAGTGTGTTTGAATGCGTATGTGAGCACTCATATCGTAATATGAATTGTAATTATTTACTGTGTTCATTGTATTGTTACCTTGACCTGTTATATAGAGAGGGTATTTATAATAGGCTTAAGCCTGTTGCCCAATCTATTCAGTTTACTGAATAAATATTGTTTAAATTTATGACAGAGAATGTTAACACCTAAACATTCATAGGGAAAATCCACATTAGTCTTTGTGTACAAGAAAAAAAACTTTTAAGCATTATAGACACATTATAACCGCAATAAATAAAGGAAATTCGCGTCGCAACTTTATTTGAAGTATTCTATACTGGTTGCAAGTGACGAGTCCATAATTTAACCTTACTTGTGTCTTACATTACATTTATCGGCAAAAACAAACGATAATTATTTTTATTTTATCTTGTTAAAATACTGTCTTACTTACAATAGATCGGTTTTGATTGCGAGTTTACTGATCATATTTTTTTTCTCTAGAGTGCAAACAGCTGATTAAGTTGGATGCCGATCTCGATGTTTAAAAACATTAAACAGTTTACAGTACACTTCTGCTGTCGCTTTCTTTTCCCAAATATTTTTTTTTTCGGTCAAATCATAAGTATCTAATTCAATTAGTCATATATTGCCCTTCTTGTTATGTAATTTTAGAGATGAAGTATCATATGAAAGCCCAGATCAGATGCCGATCGCGATGCAATAGCGTCGAATGTCAAACACTTATTTTTTAAGATTTTTCTGAAAATATTAAAAAAAAAACAGAATTCTTTAATAGTCTTGGAACTTTATTACTTCGATTTTACTTCATTTAAAACACTAATTGCGTCTTTATAAGGCGATTACAACTTTCTCTGGGTCTAATCATACAAGTGCCGAATTGCTAGGCTACCGCTTTTTTTTAGAGCGACACTGAGCACTAGCGACAGTTTTCACTGGTACACCGGGCTCTCCTAAGTGGCACAATTCCTAGTTTTGGGGCCATTTTTCATAGTTAATGGGTGTTTTTACATCGGGTTCGATAAACACTAAATATAGTCGATTTATAAACTTTCTGCCCGTATTCACGGTATTGACCGCATGTTTTGGAACTAAAGAATCATGACAAGGTATAGATGAGCAATTTTTGTTTCAAAATTCTGAAAAACCATCAATATTTTACGAAAAGTGTCTTCAATCTCAGCTATCCGATTATTCATGACAGATCAGAACAGTTCTATATTGTAGCTTAGCATAACCGTTAATCATATGCATGAGAATGAATCTTTGATATGTAAGAAAACATACATTTAGAAAGTAGATGTAGGCGAAAGCCCGTCCACTTATCTGAAGAGAATAACTTTGTTTGTTATACCTTAAAAAATTTGTTCCTATTTAAAACTATACAGAAAAAGTCTAACATTTTTAATGTTTTGCTGAGCGGCGCATAGAAAATCGATGTTGGACTGCTGAGTGAGATGTTGGACCGCTCGGAGAGATGTTTACGTTTACGTACGTCACAGAATGGGCGGAGCTTAATCTCATTTTCATTCGTAGGTGTTAAACAGTGACAGATCTCATGTTACATTAGGGAATATAGTACAAATTATACATGACTATGTCAAAAAATATTTAAAAGAAATGAAAGGTATACCAAAACATTTATTGACAGAGTTCTCAGGCGAAATGCATTTTGTCGGACCCTCGAACCAAACTGTCTGCCTTCGGCTTAACGGCCTCAGGCAGACAGTTTAGTTCTTGGGTTCGACAAAACGCATGTTGCCTCAAACTCAGTCAATAAATGTTTAATATTGAAAAAACTTTAAATTACTGTTCAAAAAAAAAATTTCTAATGTCAGACCTTCTGAGATGATTACAGAAGATGTTAAAAAAGAAAAGTCTACATAGTGAATTAATTTTAAGTAATGCAAATGAATCATCAGGCCTGGGGGCCATAAAACTTAGACAAGCTCACTTTTGATCTCAGTCTCACTTTTTCCAAAGGAATTAATATATAGTGGAAAAGTGAGACTGAGATCAAAAGTGAGCTCGTCTAAGTTTTATGGCCCCCAGGCCAGATTGAATTATCAGTTATTTCTCAATTATTGACATGTGTAGGCCAACATGAAGTTATAAGGACCTATGTGAAGTGATACTGAACCACAGTGAAAGAAAATATGAACTATGTGAGAGGTCTTGTTCATTTTTTCTCTCTGAGCTCAATATCAATTGACATGGGTCCTTATATAAACCACATTTTGGCTAATATGTTGATAGTATGACTTTTAGGGTGAGCACAGATAATTGACGTCCAGTTTTCATTTAGTTCAGACTTGCCAAACTGCACATTTGGTGCGTCTTTTGTATGTTGCTTTATCAAACAAAGCCTGTACGGGGCTATTATTTCAATCAGTACAAGTTTATTATTTAGTTAACTTTTGTTTTTATTCTAACCAGAACATTGCTTTAGCGTTTGTTTACGAAGCGATGAATTGTGGGTCAAAATTACTGTGTAAAAAATTTTATGGAATGAATGTGCAATATAGTCCAAATTTTCTTTTCGCTCAGGCTTTGTCGTTAGAGCTTGCTGTGCTAGTTATAATTGTATTGTTATATAATCACTCAAAGTTAATATTCTGAAGATGTTCGAACTGAACAGACTTGGCTGTCATTAGATCAAAATTACCCAAAAAAAATGCTTCTTATATCTGCATAATATATGAATTATAACAGACGCCACATTCTACATAACTGTGGTTAACTGCAGGCAAACAATGAGCTGAGCAATATCATATTTTGCTGGTAAGCATGGTAAGCTATTGCATCAGTATCAGCCAATAAATATTTTGTGAAAAAGACTTGTATGAACAATGAAATACTGTAAATCGTTTTAATTCCACGGTGTTAAAATTTCACGTTATCTCAAAAAGTACCAATTGCGATGGTTTTAATTTCACGCTGCAAGAAATTAATTTAAAATATTGTATAAGCATTTATATGCTTTAAAAACTAATAATAAAATTCACGATGGGTTTATTTTCGCGGAAAATTAATAAATCGCGAACATAGCGAAATTAAAACCATCGTGAATATTTCCCAATGTACAGTAGTATACACTTATTTTATGACTATGAGGTTAACAGTCAAACTGTTGTCCTGAGGTAGACCTTGAAAAATGTTGCCTGAGGCTGAAGGCCGAGAGCAACAGTTTCCCAGGTCTTTCCCACTACAGAAGAACAACAGTTTGATTATTTTACTGAGTAGTCATTGAAAAAGTGTTTTATTACCTAACTTACTGTAATGATTAATTAAATTGGAATAAAAACACGCAGACAATCAATAAAGGGTTTTAAGAACTGTTTAATCACATACTTGTGTATGAATTAGCTGAACACATAATATAAAGATAAAATTAATATTACATGTAGATAATTCAAAGTAATTCTTAAGGTCAGACAACACGTTCCTCAAATATATGTTTTGTATCTCTGTTATTATATCAAAAATTATTCATATTTGTCATTCTCTTCTGATTTCTACATTGTTTTCAAATTGTTTTTAAATATAATTACACAAAAAATTGTGTTAAAGGCCATTTAGAAGATTACCCATAAGGGCTATATAAGAAATATTACCCTATGCTCTCTTAGCCAAATGCCTGGTAAGGTATCCTAATTTTTTGTGAGGAAGCTTGTTTAAGTACCTAGACTTCAATGACAAATTCTTAGGAAAAATTATATATATTTTTGAGGAATGTGTCGGCTGACCTTAAAAAAATTGATTGATTGATTGTTTGTGTGTTTTATTTGGGGAATGAAGCTAATTTCAACTTATGTTATCTGATATAACATAACTTGGTTTACGATTTATAAACTGTAATTATTCATTCCATATAGTTTAATTTCAGTGTAGACAATTAGACAATATTTCTTCCAGAAAAAGGTGTCAAATTGAGCATTATTTAAGAAATGAATAACCTCCGAGATCTAGAAATTTTGTTTGAAAGACAAAAGCCGAGGCGTTAGCCGAGGGTTTTATATTTCAAACAACATTTCGAGACTGAGGAGGTTATTCTGCACTATTCACGACAACAAGGACTTTATTTCTATTCTACCAAAGGTGATAAATACGGCTGATTGTTTCCTCTATAGAGAAACGAATTAGGTCACCATGTTTCGATTATGCTGTTCTATTTAACACCAGAGAGAAATTTTGTTGACTTACCTATATATATGGAATGCAGACGATTTGAGCTTTCGTTGCATTAAAAATAGTCTTTATAAATTACAAATTTGTTCGTAATATGTATTGATCAGTTACAATGAATATACAAAAACAAAATCATGTTCTTGTTTTACTGCTAAAATCACATTGTTTAATGTGAAGGGAGGTCCGTGGAATAGCCCCGCTTAGCTATAAAGTCCGACATTTTTCAGCAACTTGATGCAATTTACAGTGTATTTACTGCAAAAGACAACACATTGATGCGGTCTAAACAAGTATTTCATTCTACAGCCAAACATGCATTTGAATTGTTCAGATTTGATACGTGTTTCTGATCTGATAATTTTTTGATGACGTTCATGATTTATTGGAGAATAATGTCCGGCGGCTTCCTTTGAAGTTTCCAATAACCGTGGTAGAATTTAAAAGTAACGTTAAGCAGAGTTATACGTTTTTGACGTAACTCATTGTGACGTAGGCAAGTTATGCCATACAAAATATTATATGTTCCTTTGAATGATTCAGCCAATGAAATTGCTTGATACAAGTGAAATTAAATTATTTCAATTTAATTAATTATAAAGCAGGTAAATAGTGATGTTGTGATCATCAAAAATCTTGAATATCACGGTGATGCTTTGACCAGGCAACAGTTCATTCTGTGACCTGGCCAACAGTTCGACTGTTTCATAATCACGAAAAAACATTAAATAAACGTGAAACAGTTGAAAATGCCTATAACAAATTATACAATAGGTTAGGTAATAATGAATAAATATTGATTGTGGCCCACAACATTAGCATGATTAGAGAAGTAGAATGGTACAAACAAGTCGATGCTCATATGTTTGAAATTTTGTTTATTAAGATTTTTCTCCCATCCATGATCCTGGTAGTTGCTGATGCCTGATGCTAAATTACATAATTAGTTTAAATTAGAATGCAATAGTAATTGAACATAATTTATCTTTTCAGAGAGAAGAAAACTGGCTTTAAAAGAAAACCGGTGAGATTAAATTAGATGAAATGTATGATGAATCAGGATGTGATCATTTGGTAAGTGGAAGTTAATTCAATAATGAATTGGAATGTATAACAATTGCACGAAAAGAAAAAAAATTATTCAAAATTTAATAAAAAAAAATGAATTGAAATACTGAATTTTGATTTACCAGCTGTGAGCTACAACAAGATTTTTTTAAAAGCTAGGGCTGAATCCATATGCCCCCTCAATGATATATGTGTATTGTTTTGATTGACATACATCAGTTATCTGATACATACAGTCAAACTTTGTTTAACTCCAACCTGAATTGAACAGGAAAGAACTTTGAGATCAATGAAAATAGGAAAATTAAATGCATATTTACTGAATCTTGCTGGTCAGTATTTTGTTGACTTTAAGGAAACTCTAAACACTGCACTCTAAAGAGCTCTACTTACAGGGAAGTTTTATGCAGTTAGAGTGATCTGCCCTTAGCCCTTAGGTTTGAGATTTCTGCTTACAAATAGTTCTATGTCTTTTTGAACATTTTCCTGTGAAATGAGGCACATACATTACCCTACTTATATTTATTTTGATAAGTTTGTAAATATATTTTTCATTAACAAAAAACATCAAAGTTGACAAATTGAAAATTTTACAAACAATGCATGTTTTAAGAAAGGGTACATTGGCCACTCTTGTTGCCTAAAGAAGATGCATCCACTTTCAATATTGCATGTTAAGCTATACCCCGTGATTTATCAGTTTTAAGTGAATTTGTTTAAGACAGAAACATATCAAAGAAGAGGCCCATGTTCCACATTGCTCACCTGAGTAACTTGGCAGATGCAGACCTTTACCAGATTCCCCCTCTTGCTATACCTATCATGCCCAACAACCTCCTTCCCTTTTATGTCCCCTACAGGTGAAACCGGGGGGACTATAGGTATCCTCTGTGTACGTTCGTCTGTCTGTCCCCATCAGTCTGTACAACTTGGTTTTCAGCACTTTTTTTCTAAACGCTTGCAGATATTGAGCTGAATTTTGGTATGTAAGTGTATCTTGATGAGTTACAGATCAAGTTTGAATTTTGCTTCTTACATAGAAATATATAGGGAAACCTTTTAAATCTTCTTTTCAAGCACTTAAAAGCCAGGATAAGTAATATTTGTATGGAAACATCCTGAGGTTATGTAGATTCTAGTTCATTCAAATTATGATCCCCTTTGGGGTTAAAATTCAAGCCCCCCACCCCCCCCCCCAACTTAAGTTAACTTTAAGTTCTGATCTGATATGTGTTTTTCCTAGCTGATGTGCTCAGGTCAGTGCTTTAGCCCCTGGGCCTCTTGTTTTTGTGTGTGTGTGAGTGTGTTCAGTTTGTAATATTTGAGTTTTTATATACTTTAGAGGCATTCACCAATGTCATTACTAATGACAAACAGGAGAAACGGAGACAGGAGAATGGAAAGACTGATCTTCACAGACAGCAGTCAAAACAAAGCAAAAAAAAGCGTTCAGTAAGTCTAATTTGCTAAAAACTATATGAAAAAATGATCTTTTGGGATTTATTTTTAAACTAATCGGCCTACATATCAAAGATATTTGTTAATTAATAGTCTTCTTTCATCATGTGTAGCAGGTTTGTAGAGGAATTCAATATTCTTTGAAATTTTTGATATTTTGTGTCAATCAGAATTTTTACAAAACTAAGGCCACATAGTTCATTATCATTGATACTTGTATGTAGATATGTTTTTAAAAAGTCTGTATTCAACTATGCACTTTTTCCCTCAGAAACTGGAAAGAAGAAAGAAGGCTGTGGAACATCTTAAGTTATCTAGACGAGTCATTGCCCCAACATCTAAAAAGAACTTGACGGAGTGCATTCGGTTGGACATAACTTCACCCGAGAAGACTGATGACAAAAACTCAACAAAGAGGGTCAGGCTTCCATTTCCCTGGAAATCAACCAGACTGTGCAAGGGATTTTTCTTTGGCCATTTCCAGGGATTACTCCTCATAGAGGTAATTAATTTTCTCAGATATTTATAAGCTCTTCTGAGGCGTGCGTCGTGCGGTGTGCATTAACTTTTTAGCTTACCTGAGCCGAAGGCTCAAGTGAGCTTACATGTATCTGATCAAAATTTGTCTGTTGCCTATCATTGTCGTAGTCATTGTTGTTGTCATCATCGTTGTCGTCGTCATAAGCTTTTCACATTTTCATTTTCTTCTCAAGAACCACTGGGCCAATTTTAACCAAACTTGGCACAAAGTATCCTTGGGTGAAGGGGAATCAAGTTAGTTCAAATGAAGGGCCAGGGTTTCAGATTGGCATCGGCCATTTGCCGATAAAAATTCAAAATGGCCGGAAAAAATCAAATTAATCTGCCAAAATGGCCTATGAGTTTTACATTGAGCAGACATAATGGCCGATTATTTTCTCTATGTAAAGGCCAGTCGTATAGTATTCTCCCATTCAGATCCAATTGTTTTTTAAAATACTTTCCGCTACTGCAGATTCAATCAGTCAATGTCATTTGGGTATTAGATTCTGACAAAAAATACTTATATTTTATTTCCAAATCCAAGAGCAATGAGCATAAAAGTAGTGATGAATGTTTAAAACATCGAAGGAATCCATGTCATGTTGTTATTTCTACCGCCATGATTGTACATGTGGTCGGACTAATAGCAGGAAGCGGACAATATTGCAAGGTTTCACTACACAAAGGAAAACATTTTTAATCTAGGCAATCTTTAAATGTAATTATACATATAATGAGAAATACAGGTCTTATTTTTGGATAATTATTTTTAAAAAATTGTAATAATAAGAAATAAATTCATGGCTGTAATGAAAGGGATAGGACTAATATCAGTAAAACATCCATTGAATGGAATTAAACAAAACAATTTCCATTTTGTTTGAATAAATTTATTTTGTTTAAAAGAGACAAAATAAATATTATTTTCCAGTTTTTATTAAAAAAAATTAATAAACATTTTTTTGTAATTAAATGATTGTTTTGTAAAAGTCAGA